>NW_028237216.1:0-36554 GCF_017979445.1 Akebia trifoliata | reverse complement strand
TGTAAGCTCGCTAGATCGAAAACCTAAAAAGGCGATCTAGGAAAAAGTTAGAGCATGCTCGCTAGATTGAAAACCTAAGAGGCAATCTAGGCAAAACTGAGAGCAACCAAAAAATAAAAGAAAATCTCAATTGAGTTGAGAAGCTGAAAAGAGGTCTGAGCCGAAACATCAAAGTCCGATGATCAAGTTTCAATACCCAGTTTGAACCAAATATAGACTCAGTGGATACAAGTATCTCGTCTATGATTGATCTGAAGAGTTTCATATCCATAAGTGAATCGACGGGGGAGAAAGAAAAAGAATAAATCTATGATGAATTTCAGAAAGAAATATTTTGTTATAATTTCTTTGAGCCTGACTCAAAATCTTCAATATAAAAAGTCAAAATTAAAAATTAAACCTTTATTGTGCTTACGGTAATCAAGGATTTCAAATTTTCATAACAAGGGCACTTCCTTTTCTAAAGAGTATAGTTTCCCCCTTACACTAGAGGCATTCGTTTTCAAATTATGTTCAATTATCCCCAGTGCAATATTCCCTATCAAACTAGGGGCATTTTGGTTCTGAAACCTGGTCAATTCTAACCCCAAAGGATAAGGTTAACTCTGATTTAAAGGTTACCCTCTTGATAGCAATTGTTGAAAACCCCTGAGGTTCGAAAGCAAGTTAAAGTGTTGACAGGACCTTCATAAAATCCAACTTTTTATTTTTCTCAAAAGAAAAAAATCAAATGCGGTGTTAATCCCCTGTTCGTTCCCAAAAATTTAGTTCATTACTCTTTCCCCATGCATACGTAGAGTAGGACTCCAAAAAGATAGTTCATTACTCTTTCACTCCAAGTAGGTAGAGTAGAACTCCCAAAAAAATTAGTTCATTACTCTTTCATTCTGAGTAGGTAGAGTAGAACTTCCCAAAAAATTAGTTCATTGCTCTTTCACTCCGAGTAGGTAGAGTAGAACTTCCAAAAAAAAAAAAATTAGTTCATTACTCTTTCACCCCGAGCAGGTAGAGTAGGACTCCCAGATAATTAGTTCATTACTCTTTCACTCCGAGTAAGTAGAGTAGAACTTCTAAAAAAAAATTTAGTTCATTATTTTTTCACCCTGGGTAAGTAGAGTAGGACTCTCAAAAAAATTAGTTCATTACTCTTTCACTCCGAGTAGGTAGAGTAGAACTTCCCAAAACAAATTAGTTCATTACTCTTTCACCCTGGGTAGGTAGAGTAGGACTCTCAAAAAGTTTAGTTCATTACTCTTTCACTCTGAGTAGGTAAAGTAGAACTTTCCAAAAAAAAAATAGTTCATTACTCTTTCACTCCGGGTAGGTAGAGTAGAACTTCCAAAAAAAATAAAATAGTTCATTACTCTTTCACCCTGGGCAGGTAGAGTAGGACTCTCAAAAAGATTAGTTCATTACTCTTTCACTCTGAGTAGGTAGAGTAGAACTCCCAAAAAATTAGTTTATTACTCTTTCACCGGAGTAGGTAGAGTAGAACTTCCCAAAAAATTAGTTCATTACTTTTTCACTCCGAGTAGGTAGAGTAGAACTTCCCAAAATAAATTAGTTCATTACTCTTTCACCCTGGACAGGTGGAGTAGGACTCTCAAAAAGATTAGTTCATTACTCTTTCACTCCGAGTAGGTAGAGTAGAACTCCCAAAAAAATTAGTTCATTACTCTTTCACCCCGAGTAGGTAGAATAGAACTTCCCAACAAATTAGTTCATTACTCTTTCACCCTGGGCAGGTAGAGTAGGACTCTCAAAAAGTTTAGTTTGTTACTTTTTCACTCCGAGTAGGTAAAGTAGAACTTTCCAAAAAAAAAATAGTTCATTACTCTTTCACTCTGGCTAGGTAGAATAGAACTTCCCAAAAAAAAAAATTTAGTGCATTACTCTTTCACTCCGAGTAGGTAGAGTAAGACTCTAAAAAAATATATAAATTGATTACTCTTTCACCTAGAGTAGGTAGAGTAGGACATTCAACTTTCTCCAATTTTTGCTCAGATTTGTCTCAAATATCATTCAATTTTTCTCGAGTTTTGTTTTACTCAGATTTTACTCAGTTTCACACAATGCACACATTTGCACATTTGTTTTATTAGTCAAGGAGAATTTTCTAAAATTCAAAGATCTGACACTGTCAGTGAGAGCTCTAGCTCAAGGAACTGGCAATTTTTTAGTTCGGGGAGAGTTTTACCCTCAAGGATCCGAACACCCCGACGAATTGCTAAATCAGGCTGTAAAATGAACTGTCACTAGCTTTGGCATTCGGATACCGCACTATCTACCAAAATAGATTTGCTATCTAGTTTGCTTCAACCCTCTACCAAAGAGGGGCATCTGTAGACACCCCATTTTTGCACTCGCCTGATTAATGAACTCGTCAATCCGATCGCAACGGTTCCCAAAGATGAATGTCTATTCCAATGCATTATTTTGTTACCAGATATGTTTCAGAAATCCAGATGAGGTATCTCGAACTGACAAAACTTTAGAAACCACGCTATGCTAGGAAAATACGACCCCAGAAACATAGAAATCATTATCTTGCAAACCAAAAAGAAGCTTCACGATAAAAATCACTAAAAATGATCAAATTACCAAAATACCCCTAACATCAAAACAACCCTAGAACCTACGTTACATTTAGGAAAACCCATTCAAAACACATAAAACAACAAATCGAAACCAAATAAACCACTTCGCCAATTTTCACAAAATTTGACAAAATTACGAAAATACCCCTCATAAAATTCACGACCATTTCACATAAAATTTTTTCATAAATGACAAAAACCAACATTCCCATTGAATTCCTTATGAAAAACTTATTTCAAAACATCCTGAAACATTGAAAAACAACTTAAACGTAAAAAATCCTCTCCGAGGGCAAAACGGTAATTTTACAACTTTAATAATTAAAATTTTCGAAATTAATAAACGAATCATTAAATAATGTAAAGTGAAACATTAAAGTCAATCAAGTAAGACTAAAGTCAATCTTAAAGTCAATCTTAAAGTCAATCAAGTAAGACTAAAGTCAAGATATTAAAAGCCAACCAAGAAAGACTAAAGTCAAAGTATTAAAGTCAATCTCATAAGACTAAAGTCAAAACCTTAATCTAAACTAATCAAGTCAATCTCATAAGACTAAAGTCAAAATCCTAAATCAAAACCCTAATCTAAACTAATCAAGTCAATCTCATAAGACTAAAGTCAAAATCCTAAATTAAAATCCTAAAGACTAAGTCCATCTCATAAGACCAAAGTCAAAACCCTAATGAAAACTCTAAAAGAAACCCTAATCAACCCTAATGCTTCTAAAAAACTTTAAAATAGAAGCCTCCACACCCTATTTTCGTATAAAAGAAAAAATCCTAGAAAAAGTAGGTAAAGAAGCCTCCACAACCTCTCTAAAATCCTAATTTTGGAGTCCCAACTCCTTACCCATCACCCCTACTTCGATTTTAGCCTAAAAAATACCCAGAAACCTTTCAAAAACACCCCAAAATCCACAATAAATTCGAAGCACCCAGATCTAAGAAGGAGATACCTTGCCTCGGAGATCAGAAATCAGATCCGGAGACAGAACGAAGTAAGGAGTACGGTACAATGAGCAGTTTCACCAGATCTGAGGGAATACAACCTTTGCAGATCGAAGGTAAGATTTTTTGTTATTTTTTTATCTAGGTTTTGTTATTAGCAATGTAGTCTTATTTGGGATAAGTAGAGACTGGCATTGGCCGGGCAGGATTGGTGCTTAATACCTTGCAACCCCGTAATATGATCCCCGGATTCAGTTTTTCTATAGTAGATTAGTTTTTTTATCCGTTTTAGAGTCAGTTTGGTTCCTAGATCATAATAACTAGGTGGCGACTCCCAAACCTCAAGGTTCAAAAGTGGATCCGCGCACCCCGCGGATCGAGGGCGCTTTCAAATTCCTTTAAAAAGAACCTCGAAATAGCCTGTGTAGATACCCCAAACCCCATTTGCACGAACCCGTTGGGAAAATCAAAATTTGCCACGTGTCATCATTTTTCATGCATACATGCATACATACATCATACCACATAATTGTGCATACTCAACCTTGTCCCTAATCCGGTCTAAATCCACTCCACCTTTATAATCCAATTTGAATCCGTAACCGTTCTTCATTCACCGCCCCATCACCTATACCACAACCAAGGTCCATTTCCTAATCCAACCTAAGCCCAAGACAAAGCTTACCTTCTAACCCAAATTCAAGTCCATTCTTTTAGCCCACTCTTAAAGTCCATAGTCTATAGCCCAAGTCCATAGTTCATAACCTAAGTCCAATACCAAATCCATTCCAAGCCCATTCTTTCACACCCCCTCAAAAGATGACACATGTTGATCTCCCATAAGCCCTCAATACCTAATGCATCATCTAATTGGAGAGTCAACTCTTCCTTATGAAAATTCAAGAATGCCCTTCCCAAAAAAGTTGGTCAAATCAAAAAGGTTCTTAGGTCTCTGGTAATAATTTATAAAGTTGAGAGAATTTCCAATCATGCCCTCCAAAGGTGGGAATCTTCAAGTACATACATGGAGTTCTCCCATTAGTCCATTTCAAAATTATACTTCCACCCTTGCTTTATGAGTTATTTACAAATGAACCAAGGTCTACTTTTCACCTACCACTTCACCTTTACACATGTCATTCTCCTACTCATCCTCCCAAAATCACTTTTGTTCTCCCATTGGTCCATTTTAAAAATATACTTCCACCCTTGCTTTATGTGTTATTTCCAAATGAATCAAGATCTACTTTTTACCTACCACTCCACCTTTACACATGTCACTCCCCTATTCATCCTCCCAAAAGTACTCCTATTCTCTCACTTCTATTTACCAAAAAATCAAGATCAAAGAATGCTTTTAGGGTTTCTTCACAAATGTCATCTTTACCCTCATACAAATGAAAAATCCAAAAAGAAATGACATAAACCTCATGTCCATTTTTTTTATTTTTAGGATTGGACAACTTTATCCCAAAAGTTCTTCAAAAACTCTATAAATACCCCCATTTTCTAAGAACAATTCATGCTCTCAAGCCCCCATCTTTCAACCTAAAACTCTACCAAAATTTCTACTCATCTCTCATCTCTCAACCTCCAATACTCTCAACCCTCAACTACATCCTTCAACTCTCAAGTTCATTCAAGACCTCCAAGGGGACAAGGTGGGATAATAGTTGTTATTTATTTTTTTTTAACTTGCATCTTCTCCTTCTATCCCTTTTTTTTTTCTTTTTAGAAACCTCTAGGATGTAATGGAGAACCCTCCTTCATCCCGAGTAGATTGAAACTCAACCTTGGGCATGGAATGCTTGAGGCGTTTTGATTGAAAGGATGGAGGTTGAAGCCCTTTTTGACCCATTCTCATATCATGCATCATAATGTACACTATGCACACACATCACACATGTTTGGCCATGATGAAGAATTGTGTAGCTCTCTTGATGGGGCTAAAATACTAAGTTTCTAGCTAAGCATGCATGCATTAAGGTTGTGGATCTAAAGGGAACTCCATTCATGAAACTTCTCTAAAATCCTAAACTAACATTCCAATTCATGTAAAAATGTGATGACTTTATGAGATATCCTCCCTATAGGATATTTCTCATGTCTACACAAACATTAAATCCTCTTTCAAAAGGGGTACATACACACTATGTGCACCCACCCACTTCATGCATCTCATGCATTTTACTTGTTATGTTAATCTTTAAAAAATGGCCAAATCTAAAGGTAACCACCATAGGTGGAGTGAATGGGGTGCTTAACACCTTCCCCATTCTCTAACCGAATCCCCTTACCTATATCTTAGGTAGACCATACCTTTTCCAAGAATGAGAGTCACTACAATGCCATAAAAAATGATTTTCAAAAGAATCGATTCGGGTGCCTATTCACACCCATTTCAAAAAAAAAGAATGATGGCGACTCTAAACAACATAGCGTTGAGGTTCAATGATGAACATTCTCATGTCTACAACTTGGCGACTCCACTGGGGAGATTGCGGGTTCAAACCATGAATATTTAGCTATTTTTTTTTTTTAATTTCGATATGTGTTTACTAATATTGTTGTTGTTTGTGTTTTGTTTGGTACTTTGCTTTTTTTTTCTTGGAGAATGGTTGTAATATTTTCTTTGACTCGTTTGTGGGATAAATGCTTGTAAGGGGGGTTGATACTTGTTTTTAAAATGCACTTGTGCACTTACGCTTGCATAGCCCATTACACAAACCTCCTCTACCTATTAAAATTTAAACCCGGATGCTTAGTAGTTTCACGACTCGAGATCGCTTATTTCGGGTATGGGGACGAACACATCCAACCCAATCACCAACCTAAGACATGTGTACTTCGGTATGCATTGAGGTTTGAAGAATGGGTAACCATGAAGCCACATATAGCCACATGTATTAAATACGATTAGAGGCTTAGGACACAATTTTGGAAAAATAATTTATCTACCCTCTCATTATTGTAATTTTTTCGATTCAAGGAGATGACTTTGTAAATTCTTTTTAGCCCTCAAAGGCAAGTTGTATAGATTTTAGGCTTGTTTTTGTTTTATTTCTTTATATGTCCCCCTAAGGTAAAGGGGAAAATCTTTGTTTATGCTTTGCATCATAAAAAAAAAAAAAAATTATGTACCACAAACAAAAAACAGAGGCTATGTGCCTCAAAATCTCAAAATAAAAAATAAAAAATTTGACGAAAATTAAGGTTCTAGTCCGTTTTTAAAGAGCGGACCAGTACAAAAGCACTTCGGTCCGCTCATTAAAAACGGACCCCAAAAAAAAATATATATAGATATATTTTTTGCTCATTTCGTCCATTACATCAGTCTTGACAACTTTTCTCTTGGACTTTATATTTTTTTTTGTTGAGTTTTAAGGCTTGAAAATGATTAAATACACCATTTCTATCGTTAAACTTAGGGCCTACCACTCGTTACTTTGTGTTTGATCCGAACGGAGCTCGCCTACACTCTACCTATCGAAATTGATCCCGACCCAATATGGTGTATTATCAACCTTACCATCATCCATCATCGAGGATCAACTTAAATCGGGCCCACAACCCGTAACCACTACGAATCGGGTCCACAACCCGTATCCACACCGAAATGGGTCCACGACCCATACCCACTTTCCAAATGGGTTTACAACCCATACCCACTTTAAATTGGGTTTACGACTCATATCCACTTCCAAATAGGTCCACGACCCATACCCACTTCCAAATGGGTCCACGAACCATATCCGCTTCAAATGGGTTCACGACCCATATCCATTTCCAAATGGGTCCACGACCCATATCCGCTTCAAATGGGTCCACAACCCATATCCACTTCCAAATGGGTCCATAACCCATATCCATTTCAAATGGGTCCACGACCCATACTCACTTTCAGATGGGTTCGCGACCCATATCCATTTCGAGTCGGATCCACAACCCGTGCCCAACCCAAACCAGATCTATCTTTCAATCTCAACATGTCCATAATCCATGTGTGAACCATCAAGATCAATAATAGGTCGATCAATTCAAATACATCTAATCATTTTCCAACAAACTGGATCAAAAAGAAAAAAAAAAGATTTTAAAGCACCAATTGCAATTCTTGATCAAAGTCGATGCCTAAAAACGATCCTACCCTGTTGATACGATGGGGATAGACTACGTCTATTTAAGGAAATGAGGTGATTTAAGAGTGCCATTGTGCGCTACCTTTTCCTTGGGGATTTGACTGGCCGATCTTGATTTTAGAGAATTGAATTGATGGACTAACAAAATGATTTTTTCGACTCAATCTTTCTATAGTAATCCGTCTTTACAAAATGTTTTTCATAGCCCCGTGCTAACAAACCTCCGGCTCTGTGCCGATGACCCTACAGCTCCATGCTAACAAACCTCCGGCTCCGTGTCGACAAACCTCCGGTTCCGTGCTGACAAACCTTTGGCTCCATGCCGATAACCTTCTAGCTCCGTGCTGACAAACTTCTGGCTCCATGCCGATGACCCTACAGCTCCACGCTGACCAACCTTCGACTCCGTGTCGATGACCCTCCGGCTCCACGCCGATGACCCTACAGCTCCGTGCTGACAAACCTCCAGCTCTGGGCCGATGACCCTCCAGCTCCGTGCTGATGAACCTTCAGCTCCGTGCCGATAAACCTCCAGCTCCGTGCTGACAAACCTCCGGCTCCGTACTGATGAACCTTCGGCTCCGTGTCGATAAACCTCAACCTCCATGCCGATGAACCTTTGGCTCCGTGCCGATAAACCTCCGGCTCCGTGCTGACAAACTTCCAGCTCCGTGCTGATGAACCTTCAGCTCCATGTTGACAAACTTCCAGCTCCGTGCTGACAAACCTCCAGCTCCGTGCTGATGATCATGCTGACAAACCCCCAACTCCGTGCTGACAAACCTTCTGCTCCGTGCCGACGAATTTCTAGCTCATGTTGACAAACCTTCGACTCCGTGCCGATGAACCTCCAGCTCCGTGCTGATCAATACCTGACTCCGTGCCGACAAACCCCAGCTCCGTGCTGACACAAAAAAAATACAAAAAAAAAACCAACCTTAACCAAATTCAGGATTTTCTTAATACAACTTTACCAACTAATTCAGTCTAACTTAATAAATCATTATGCATCTTCATTATGTAAATGATATATTAACGCCTAACCTCTTATCCCCAGGTGGCCAAACGACGCAGAAAGAAGTATTTACCACCTGACAATCCTCCATATTTTCTACGCTCGTAACCAATCATGAGCACTTCAGAGCAACCTCAACAGACAGTGACAGAAGTAATAACAGATCTCACTTCAAAGCTAGATATAGTGGTGAAGACATTAGAAAAGCAGGATAAGATTCTAGATCTGCTAATGGCAAATCCAAGCATCATTCAAGCTGTACAACATCAGGCATCCGGCTCGAATCAGGCCATGCTAGAACAACCACAACAACTGCCACCAGTGCAGAATACTTTACCGCCCATGGCTCCCCCCCAATCAGGGGGCCCCAATTCACATCCATTGTAATCCACAACGACCTGAGGTCATCCAAGAGGAAGAATGTGAATTCAGGACGGCTGAAGTAAGGAGTACCACAGAAGAGAAACTTGCCAACAAGCTCAGGGCAGTCGATGAGGAGATTAGAAAGATGAAAGGCAATGACTCTGTAAGCGGAATGAGGTTCAGAGATCTTTGCCTCTACCCAAATGCACCATTACCACCGAAATTCAAGTGTCCTGACTTCGAAAAGTATAATGGCATTGGATGCCCTCTATCCCACTTGAAACTCTATTGTGGTTCTATGTGCCAATTTGGTGATGATGACAGGTTGTTGGTTCAGCTCTTTCAAAGGAGTCTAACGGGGGCAGCTCTTTCATGGTTTTCACAATTAGATCACTCTCGAATCAAGAGCTGGCAAGATCTGGCTACGATTTTCTCAGAAGAGTACAAATTCAATACAGATATGGGATTGGACAGGAATGACATTGCCAAGATGACTCGAAAGCCAAAGGAAAGTGTGAAAGAATATGCCTAAAGGTGGCGGGAATCGGCCTCCAAAGTAAAGCCACCAATGACTGAACAAGAGATGAACACCATATTCATCTCAACTTTGGGCCATTCATTCTATACGCATCTAGTGGGTCATACAACTGCAAGCTTCTCGTCATTGGTCCAAGTGGCGGATCGAGTTGAGGACGGTATTCGGTCAGATCTGATCTACGACTTGTCCAGTCTAGGGGCACCAGCAGGGGGGTCTACTCAACGGAAAACGGTAGTCTTGAACAAAAAGAAAGAAGAAGCACAAGTTAACAATGTACAACCTGTTCGACCTTTTTTCATCTCAAACCAGAGGCCGCTAGCACCTCAGGTCCCCTTCAAGGTTAACCCACCCCAAGCTGCACCTATTCCACAAGTATTTCAGTTTGGTCAAAATCCAGTATTTGGTCAGAACCCACAGTTCGTCCAGAATCATCAAACTGAGCAACGCAGACCCAACAGAATCCCACGAGTCTTCACTCGCTTGCCTATGACTCTATCAGAACTACTCCCAGCCCTACTTAGGGGAGAATATCTCACAAAGAGGCAACCAAATTCAGAAGCAATAAAGGGGCCAGGGTACAACCCCAATCAATTCTACGAATTCCATATGGGTGCACCAGGGCATGCCACTGACCAATGTTGGCAACTCAAGCACCAGGTTCAAAATCTGATCGACAGGAAAACGATCATCTTCGATGGTCCGGTGGCCCAAGCACCTCAGGAAAACATCAACCAGAATTCATTACCAACTCACAACAGAGGAGGCGATAGGCCTACTATCAATGCTATAGAGAGAGACAAACCAAGTTTCGACCCTTCAGCCTTGATAGCACCTGTTGGCTCAAAGGTTAGAGTCAGCTTGAGAAAGGAACCCACATCCTCGAGCATCAATGTTGTACCCCAAGACGTTATTGATCAATCACCATCCCAACTTCCAATCAATTTGGCCAATCTTACCATTCACTCCAACTTCCAAACCGCAAATCCATCACGACCACCTCTCATCATACTTTACAGAATACCAACTTCAAGTTCTACCTCTCGGCCACCTCTCATTATACCTTGCACCATACCAACTTCAGGCCCTTCTTCTCGACCACCTCTGGTCATACCTTACACTACACCGACCCCTCAAACTTCAAGCTTTTCCTCCTGACCACCCCTCATCCTATCTTACACCAACCCACAAACCCCAAACACCACTACATCAACCGTCAAGCCTAATCCACCACCTCTCATCCTTCATCTAAAACCAGACCCTCAACCCATGACCATCATATCCCCTAAATCATTTCCATACCACTCAAGTCAAACCGTTCCATAGAGTTATGAGACGATGATTGTGATATCTGCAAGGGTTGAGAAGCCGAAAGAGGCCATGATAACGGACATTGGTCATATGACCAGATCAGGAAGATGCTACAAAATATCGAAAAAGGAATAGAAGAATAAGAACGAGGAGGAAGAAAGAAGGAAAGAAAAGGGAAAAGGAAAACTTGTAGAGGAGGAACAAGTACTACAAGGGGAACCAGAGAGGAAGAAGAGCAGAGTAACTGATAAGGAGGCAGCTGACCTCCTCAAACTCATTCGAAAGAGTGAGTACAACGTAGTAGAACAGTTGAACAGGATGCCAGCTCAGATCAGTATCTTTGACCTGCTATTAAACTCAGAGCATCATCGAGAAGCATTACTCAAAGTCCTTAGTAGTGCACATGTACCTGAGACCACCTCGCCAGAAGAGTTGGAAAAGACAATAGGCCAGATCATGACCCCCAATCCGATCACTTTCACCGATGAGAATTTATCGCGACATATTGAACCATGCACATTATGTAATAAGGTATGCACAAAGGTATGGTAGCTACGAACGACAATGGTTCGGCTCTTAATGTCTATCCTCTACAAACTTTGCACAAGTTAAACGCGGATCTGTCTTACCTCAGACCAACTAGAAGGACCGTAAGGGCTTTTGATAGTAGAAAAACTGAGTCACTAGGAGAACTGGATCTCCCAGTCACTATTGGATCATGCACGTTTGAAGTAACGCTTGAAATTTTGGACATACCCTCAGCATTCAATCTCCTTCTAGGAAGACCTTAGATCCATATTGCAGGGACAGTCCCTTCTTCCCTGCACCAACGAGTCAAATTCATCATGGGACAGAGGGTGATATCGGTTCTCGTAGAAAAGCTCATACCAGTCGATCGATCACCGGATGTGCCTTATATAGATGTAGAGATGACCGGGGATAAAGAGGTGTTTCACGCCTTCCAATTCACATCTATCAATCGTATCCCAAGAGGGAAGGAGAAAACAAGGGCAAAGTTGTCAAAAACAAACCTGATGATCGGACGAGTGATGAAGAAGGCGAGATATCGTCCGAAACAAGGGTTAGGGCCTAAAGGAAGAGGCAGGACAACTTTGATCAGCATGCAAAAACACACTCCCTACTTTGGTCTAGGATTCAAGCCTACGAGGAAAGACATCTCTGATATGAATGATAAAAAGAGGGAGCTTCGACTTGCACGAAGATAGAACCGAGAGCCATTTATATGGAACTTGGGCAAAGTACCACACATCAGCATCAGCTTCCCACAATCCTTGAAGAGGCCAGAGGACTTATCAGAACTACCATCGACAAGTCACACTAGAGAACCAAGTGTTGTAAATATCGAGCCCATTCAATCACAAGAAGACTCATTCGTTGAGTCCCCACATTCCTTTACAGATGCCATGGACATCTTATTCGGAGGAGATTCCGAATGGGGTCAAAAGGAAGAAGAAAGAAAGCCCGCCAAGGCGGAAGTCGCAATGTGCGAAGAAGAAAAATCATCGTTCTCCTTTCAAATCGATTGGGGATCTGTCGTAATTCCACCCACCCCACAAATGCCTGCACCCGGATTTGACGACAGTCACCCGGAAGTGATGGTCATATCCGAACCGTCAAAGGAGCCACTCTCCCAACCTATCCGCCCTGCAGAAGAAGGGCCAGCGTTCAAGAATTGGGAGGAATACCCAATCACTTATGAGGCCGCCATGGGGTCCAGAATCCCTACGGCTTCCAAAAAAAAATGCCATTAGCAAAATCTCATCTACCCGAGGACCATAATGAGCCCTCGTCCTTAGGACAAGACTGTTTTGGGGCTCACCTTCGTCGCTAATGAATTTGCATGATTTTTTTTCATCTTGTTTCAGGCATACGGATAGTCCGCAAAATCCAAAAAAATTAAAAATCTTTCAAAATTAAAAAATAAAAAATCTTTCAAAATTCAAAAAAATAAAAAATCTTTCAAAATTCAAAAAAATAAAAAACTCTCCAAAATTCAAAAAAATCAAATATTTTAAAATTTCAAAAAAATTGAAATCTTTAAAAATACCTAAGGTTTTCAAAGAATTTCCTCAATTGAATGAACCTTGTGATAGAATAGAGTATGAAAGAGAAGAATACGACTTTGACCTCGAGCTCGACTTTGATCTCATGGGGATTGAAGAAGACTTAGAGGAAGAGGTTGAATATCTTCCAAAAGAAATCAAAGAACTCATAGAACGACATGAGAAAGGTGTTCAACCAAATATAGAGGATACAAACTCAGTAAACCTAGGCACCGAAGATGACCCACGGATCGTTAAAATCGGAACCCTATTAATGATTGAGCAGAAAAAGGAGATGACAAAGTTCTTACAACAATACCAAGATGTCTTCGCATGGTCCTACCAAGACATGCCCAGTTTAGACACGGATCTAGTCGTTCACAAGTTGCCTATTAGATCGGAAAGTAAACCAGTCAAGCAGAAATTGCGGAGGTTAAAACAAGAGTGGACACTTACAGTTAAGGACGAAGTAATGAAGCAATTCCAAGCAGGGTTTCTCGTAGTGTCCACTTACCCAGAGTGGCTCGCCAATGTCGTTCCTGTACCAAAGAAAGATGGAAATGTGCGTATGTGTGTGGATTACCGTGATCTGAACAGAGCCAGTCCTAAAGATGACTTTCCATTACCACATATCGACACCTTGGTCGATAACATAGCGGGGCCCGGTATGTTCTCCTTCATGGATGGCTTCTCGGGCTACAATCAGATAAAAATGACGGAAGAAGATCAAGAGAAGACTGTGTTCATTACACCTTGGGGTACCTTTCACTATAAGGTTATGCCATTCGGCTTCAAGAATGCTGGGGCAACTTACCAATGAGCCATGACGGCCTTATTTCATGACATGATCCACAAAGAGATATAAGTATATGTGGACGACATGATAGCTAAATCCAATCTCGATGAGGATCATCTGGTAAACTTGAAAAAATTGTTTGATCGATTAAGGAAGTACAGTTTAAGACTTAATCCGACAAAGTGTGTATTTGGGGCCACGTCAGGAAAGCTATTGGGGTTCATTGTTAGTAGAAGAGGCATCGAAGTCGATCCAGCTAAAACGAAGTACATCATAAATATGGAGCCACCCAAATCAAAGAAAGAAATCAGGGGATTCCTAGGGAGAATTCAGTACATTAGTCGGTTCATCGCACAACTAACTCCGATCTGTGAGCCAGTATTCAAATTACTGAAGAAGAATGAGCCGAAAGAATGAAATGAAGACTGTCAAGAAGCTTTCGACAAAATTAAGAGATACCTGCTTAATCCACCAGTCTTAGTTCCACCTACACCAGGTCGACCTCTACTGATATATCTTTCCGTACAAGAAAACTCAATGGGCTGTGTATTAGGACAACATGATGAAACAGGTCGAAAAGAGCGAGCCATCTATTACCTTAGCAAGAAGTTCACAAGTTACGAGGTGAACTATTCGACCCTCGAAAAGACGTGTTGTGCTCTTGTCTGGGCATCACAACGGTTACGCCACTACTTGCTCAGTTATTCGACTATGCTCATTGCTCGAATGGATCCCTTGAAGTATCTCTTCGAGAAGCCAGCACTAACGGGATGTACTGCAAAATGGCAGCTTCTATTATCTGAGTTCGACATCACCTATGTCACTCAAAAAGTCATCAAAGGGCAAGCCATTGCTGACCACTTAGCGGAACACCCTCTGTCCGACTATGAGCCACTAAAAACAAATTTTCCTGATGAAGCCATCTTGTTTGTTGAAGTCGAGAGCGATGATGAAGAGTCTAGCTGGAAAATGTATTTCGACGGAGCAGTAAATCAAAAGGAAAATGGAATTGGGGCAGTTCTGGTCAAGCCAGACGGGACTCATATCCCCATTGTGGTCAGACTAAGATTTCAACGTTCGAACAACGAAGCCGAGTATGAAGCATGCATTGTGGGGTTGAAAGCAGCGATCGACCTCGAAGTAGATGAACTAGATGTATTTGGAGACTCAAGTCTGGTAGTCTACCAGACAATAGGAGAATGGAAGACTCGAGAGCAGAGACTAGTTCCTTATCATGAGTATCTCGAGGATCTGAGCTCAAACTTCACCCGAATCTCATTCACTTATATGCCAAGGGCTAAGAACCAATTTGCAGATGCACTAGCCACTCTTGCTTCAATGGTCAATGTTTCTGAAGATACCATCGTCGACCCTCTTGAGATTGGTATTCAAGACGAACCAGCATATTGTTTGCCTGTGGAAATCGAAGAACCTGAAGAAAGACCATGGTATGCAGATATCAAGGCATTCTTAGAGGATCGAACTTTTCCACCCGATGCCACAACGACGGACCTAAAGACTATTCAGAGATTGGCAGGACAGTTCTTCTTGAGTAGCGGAGTCTTGTACAAAAAATCGCATCACGAGGTCCTCCTCAGGTGTGTAATACAAACATAAGCTCAACGCTTAATCGAGACTGTGCATGGAGGAGTCTGTGGACCTCACATGAATGGACATATGCTCGCAAAGAAGATAATGAGAATGGGTTACTACTGGATAACTATGGAAAGCGACGGATATCAACATGTTCGGAAGTGTCATTTGTACCAAATCTATGCCAACAAAATCAATGCACCACCTTCAGAATTGCACAATATGACTTCTCCTTGGCCCTTCTCACTCTAGGGCATGGATGTCATCGGACAGATCAATCCTTAAGCTTCCAATGGGCATCGCTTCATCTTGATTGCCATCGACTACTTTACGAAATGGGTAAAAGCATCTTATGCCAATGTTACAAAGAGCAATGTCTTGAAGTTTGTGAAAAACAACATCATATGTCGATACGGCCTTCCAAACGGAATAGTAACTGATAACACCAAAAATCTCAATAACAAAGACATGTCTAAGATGTGCAAGGATTTTCAGATCACCCATCACAACTCAGTCATTTACAGACCAAAGATGAATGGAGCAGTCGAAGCCGCTAATAAAAATATCAAGAAGATCATCGATAAAATGGCCGTTACTTACAAGGATTGGCATGAAATGTTACCCTTCGCTCTACATGCTTATCGAACATCAATCCGAACTTCGACTGGGGCAACACCCTACTCATTGGTATATGGAATGGAAGCAGTCTTGTCCGTTGAGGTCGAGATTCCCTCCCTTCGGATCTTAAAAGAAGTTGAATTGGATGAAGCAGAATGGGTCCAAGCTATATTTGATCAGTTGAACTTAATAAAAGAGAAACGTCTTTCAGCAATTTGTCACGGTCAAACGTATCAACGAAGAATAGCACGTGCTTATAACAAGAGGTTTGACCTCGGGAATTTGTACCCGGAGACTTAGTTCTGAAGAAAATTTTGCTAATAAAAAAAGATGTAAAAGGAAAGTTTCGTCCGAAGTACGATGGGCCATTCGTCGTCCAAAAGGTACTATCCGGAGGAGCACTAATCCTTACAGAGATGGATGGGGAAGTCTTTCCACAACCGATCAACGCTGATACCGTAAAAAAATATTACACCTAAAGTCGTTCCTTGAAATGAAGAGAGGCCATCTTTCTACTACCTGAACAATTATCTACCCCTTAGTTAACCCTTTTTGAGCCATCACATTCATTTCTTAACCTAGGACCGGGGCAAGTCACCACAAAAAAAAAAAAAAAAAATCACCAAAAGTCAAAACAAAATATCAAAGTATACTCCTGGCCCGCATGAGGATAAACTGTGAACGACTAAAAGTACAAAAAAAAAATCAAAAAGTCAAAAATCTCGAATAGTTTATCCTAAGCTCGACCCAAATCTCCTACCTAAATGAGTTCGTGAGACGCTGAGAGGAAACATAGATCATATTTTCGAAACAAAAATAGACCAACCCCGCATCCATCCTTTACCTAAATAAATCTAGATTTAGCCTTCTTATCCTTCCATAACCCTAACCTAAGCCTACGTTTTGTCCTATTTAAAGTCCTCTCAGACCAAGGAATGGCTCAAGGTAACTCGATCACGGTGGAAGCATGTCAGGATAAACATCGTTAGGGTATAGTTGATTTTGCTACTTAATTTGGATTTCAAGCTACCAAAGTCGTTAGAAGACCCGAGAGGGGAGACCAGATCGAATATTTGAAAAAAAAAGAGCGACTCAAAGTGTAGAGTCATTGATCTCGAAGCTCAACTTGAGTCACCGCACCATGAAAATCGTTGGAGGAACTCGAGAGGGGAATCTAGATCTGTTACTCAAGAAAGAACGCCACTAGAAGAGTAGAGTGTTTGATCTCGCAGCTCAACTTGAGTCACCAAACCACAAGGGACACACAGAATCGAGAAGGTATTCAAAGTGAAAATCTATAAAGTAAGCATATACTGAAAGGGCATGGTGAAAATCCGTCAGGGCACTATGAGTAAAAAAATCAGTCTATGGCAAGATCAAAACCACCGGTACGATGAAAACCCAAAAAGGGCATCGATGCGCAACAATGTGGAAATCGGGTCTGGTGAAAACCGTAACTGGCGCCAGGGGCAAAAATGAAAAAAAACAAAAAAAAATATATATAAAAAAAAAATCCTGGCTTGCAAGAGTATAAATTGTGAACGGTAAAAATCTTGAAATCATCAATGTTCCAACAGATGCAACTTAACTCAGTCAAAATTCTCAATCTCGGGGATGACTCTAAAGAGGCTAAGGATTAGCTGAGACTTGTATCCTCGGCATTGGGCAAAGGCACCATGATCGTTAACTTTCAGAGTTTTCAAACATAGTCTGTCACAGATTATTCGACAAAGGCAATCTTTTAAAACCTAAAACAAAAAGAAAATGTATCATCAAAATTATTATTTTTGGCCTATGACGAAGAATCTAGGACTTTTCTTAAAATCAAGTGTTTTCGAAAGCAGTAGATATATCTGAGGCCACTATGTAAAAAACCTATTTCATTCATTTCAAATAGTGCTACATCATTCTCATTAAAAGCAGGGTACAAGAAGGAATAGCGGGCAAAGAGCCACTCAAGCATTTCCCTGGAAAGTGTAGTAGGCATCAAGTCATCGTCTAAGACTCTGATCTAAGCAGCTTGGTCAACGATGATTCTCTTCATATCTAAGGTATGACGACACACCAAATACTCAAATATCATACCATCATGGAAGTCTCTCTCAAGGACAATCACGCTACGTTAAGCTCTCTCAAGACGATCCCATAACTTCTATGAAAAGGGAAGATGAAAGTTCAAATTTGGAATTAATAAGGAAAAACGAAAAATATCTCAAAATTGTATCGCATGGTTAAAACGCAAATCACTTTCAAAAATCATCTCATTTTATCCGAGACTTCAAACTGAGCTCCGTGCCAAGAAGTCAGGGATTTCAAAGGCTAACCCTGTTAGACCCCGTGCTTGGGTAGCCACATCTTACAAAAATCTTCAATCCATCCAATGTTTTTAATCATCAAGCATAAATTATTTCGGATTCGTGCAAATAAAGGGTCTAATTTATTCTTTGCAGTTCTTTGCAAGCAACTCCTACAAAGAGGGGCAGTTGTAGGCACCCCAATTTGCACGAACCCGTTAGGGAGATCCAAATTTCCTCGAATTGATTCCGATTTAGAACTCAAGCTCTTTGACGGACCCACAATGCCACTTGGCATCATTATTCATGCATACATGCATACATACATCATGTCATATAGTTTGCATGCCCAACCTTGTCCCTAACCCGTAATCATTCTCCATTCACCGCTCCATCACCTATACCATAACCAAGGTCCATTTCCACATCCAACCTAACCCAAGTCCAAAACCCAAGTCCATATCCTAAATCCAAAGCCGAGTCCATTCCAAGTCCAAAATCCAAGTCCATATCCTAAATCCAAACCTAAGTCCAAAACCCAAGTCCATATCCTAAATCCAAAGCCAAGTCCATTCCAAGTTCAAAATCCAAGTCCATATCTTAACCCAAACCCAAGCCCAACACCAAGCCCTCTCCAACTCCATTCTCTCATCCCTCCACAAGATGACACATGTTGATACCTCATAAGCCCCCAATACCCAATGCATCATCTAATTTGAGGGTCAACTTTTCTTTTGTGAAAACTCAAGAATGCCCTTCTCAAAAAGTTTAGTCAAACCAAAAAGGTTATTTGGTCTTCGGTAATAGTCCATAAAGGTGAGAGAACTTCCCATTATGCCCTCAAAAGGTGGGAATCTTCAAGTACATACATGGAGTTCTCCCATTGGTCTATTTCAAAAATACACTTCCACCCTTACTTTATAAGTTATTTACAAATGAACTAAGGTCTACTTTTCACCTACCACTTCACCTTTACACATGTCATTCTCCCATTCACCCTCCTAAAAGTACTTTTGTTCTCCCATTGGTCCATTTCAAAAATACACTTTCACCCTTGCTTTATGTGTTATTTCCAAATGAACCAAGATCTATTTTTTACCTACCACTCCACCTTTACACATGTCACTCCCCTATTCATCCTCCCAAAAGTACTCCTATTCTCTCACCTCTATTTACCAAAAAACCAAAGATCAAAGAATGCTTTTAGGGTTTCTTCACAAATGTCATCTTTACCCTCATACAAATGGAAAATCCAAAAAGAAACAACTTAAATCTCATGTCCATTTTCTTTATTTTTAGGGTTGGACCACTTTATCCCCAAAAGTTCTCCAAAAACTCTATAAATACCCTCATTTTCTATGAACAACTCATGCTCTCAAGCCCCCATCTTTCAACCTAAAACTCTACCAAAATTTCTACTCATTTCTCATCTCTCAACCCTCAACTACATCCTTCAACTCTCAAGTTCATTCAAGACTTCCAAGGGGACAAGGTGGGATAATAGTTGTTATTTATTTATTTTTAACTTGCATCTTCTCCTTCTATCCCTCTTTTTTTTTCTTTTTAGAAACTTCTAGGATGTAATGGAGAACCCTCCTTCATCCCGAGTAGATTGAACCTCAACCTTGGGCATGGAATGCTTGAGGCGGTTTGATCGAAAGGATGGAGGTTGAAGCCCTTTTTGACCCATTCTCATATCATGCATCATAATGTACACTATGCACACACATCACACATGTTTGGTCATGATGAAAAATTGTGTAGCTCTCTTGATGGGGTTAAAACACTAAGTTTCTAGCTAAGCATGCATGCATTAAGGTTGTAGATCTAAAGGGAACTCTATTCATGGAACTTCTCTAAAATCCTAAACTAACATTCCAATTCATGTAAAAATGTGATGACTTTATGAGATATATCCTCTCCTATAGGATATTTCTCATGTCTACACAAACATTAAATCCTCTTTTAAAAGGGGTACATACACACTATGTGCACCCACCCACTTCATGCATCTCATGCATTTTACTTGTTATGTTAATCTTTAAAAAATGACCAAATCTAAAGGTAACCACCATAGGTGGAGTGAATGGGGTGCTTAACACCTTTCCCATTCTTTAACCGAATCCCCTTACCTATATCTTAGGTAGACCATACCTTTTCCAAGAATGAGAGTCACTACAATGCCATAAAAAATGATTTTCAAAAGAATCGATTCGGGTGCCCATTCACACCCATTAAAAAAAAAAGAATGGTGACGACTCCAAACAACGTAGCATTGAGGTTCAATGATGAACATTCTCATATCTACAGCGTGTGGCGCCAAAGGGTGTAGGAAGAAAATAATGATCGCTATGGGGTGCCTAATAAATCAGAGGTGTAGCATTCTCACCGAGTAAAGGACGCCAAAGAGAGAGAAAGAGAGAGAAAGAGAGAGAGAGAGAGAGCTTGCTACCTTTTTTTCTCTTTTTTATTGTAGGGGTCTGTTGCAGGCAAGCTTAGACAGAAAGGGTTGAAAGGTGGCTGCTAAAGCGTCGATAATAAACCTACAATGTTAGTGAAATGGTGAGGGACCAAGGGGGACAGCAATATTTTTTATATATGGTAGCAGCCAACAAAAAAATTGTTGCTGGTTTTATAGAGAAGGCAGCCAAAACAATGTGAATGGGTGCTGAAATGATGAAGGACCAGAGGGGGGTGGGGCAACAATATATTTTTTTTATATGGCAGCAGCCAACAAAAAAAAAAATTTGTTGCTAGTTTTTATAGAGAAGGTAGCAAAAAAACATGAATGGGTGCTGAAAAATGATGAGGGACAAAGTATAGGTGTTGGAGAAGAGTTTAATGGCAGAAAGTGAATGGAAGAAAACGTTGTGACTGTATGTATGGCTATTGAAGAAGAAGGTTAATCAGAAAACATGATGGCTATGTATGACTGTTAACATGAGGTGATAGGGGCTGGTTTAATGGAAGAAAACGTGGTGACTCAATTTATTGATGAAGAAAGAGAGAGTTGCAGGTTTTTGTAAAAAATATCTTTTTTTTTAATGGCAGCCAAGCAATAAAACGTGGAGCTCTCCCCAAATCGTCCCCTTTTCTATAATTTATAGTGGTTCCCTAAACAAAAAACGTGAGAGAGAGAGAGAGAGAGAGAGAGAGAGAGAGAGATAAGGGAAAGATGGGAGAGAAGGTGGAAGGAGACTTGGGTAAGAGGAATCCGTTGGAGAAGAGAGTGATGGAGAGAAAGTTGGAGAAGATGAAGAAGAAAAAAAACGTGGGTAGTTTCTTTTTTATTTATTTATTTATTTTTATTTATTTATTTTTCTTTTAATAGGATGGGGGAGGCATCCCATGCTACTCATACTACGGTAGTTTATTATCGTTGAATCCTAATTGGTTGATTTTTTTTATTTGAATTTGAATTTCAGATTTGTCTACATTTTGATTTGATATTTAAGTTTGATGTTTTAAATTAAATTTTGAATTTGTATTTGATTTTAAATTTTAAATTTTGAATTTCAATTGTTAGATTAAAATTTAATTTGACTTTTGATTGGTTGTTGGTCGATTTTATTTTATTTTGATGGTTTCATCGGTTCGATTTTAATTTTGATTGATTGATCGATTCGATTTTAATTTTACTTTTTAAGTGGTTGAATGATTTTTAATTTGATTTTCAATTTGATTTTGATTTTGATTTTAATTGATTTCTTGATTTTTAATTTAAACTTAATTTTTATTTTATATTTTAATTGAAATATAATTTGATTTTCGATTTTAAATTGATGTTAAATTTTGAATTTTAATTTGATCTTGGTTAAATTTTAGTTTAATTTTCAATTTGAATTTTATTGTGATTTTTGGTTTAAATTTGTTTTGAATTTTAAATTGATTTCTTAGTTGAATTTTAGTTTAATTTTCGATTTGAATTTTATTTTCCTAGAGATTAGGGTCTCTATGTTAGAGTTGGATATTGAGGGGTATTTTGATCATTTTGGTGAATTTTTTATAGATTTCCTCGAATTTCTCTATTTTCATCGATTTGGGTCCCGTTAGACTTAAAATCACATTCTGAGTGCAATGGAGGTACTTTCGAGATTTTTCGAAGGTACAAATTTAATGAAGGGTATTTTTGTCATTTTGGGTGATTTTTAAATATTTTTACAAATTTATCTGTTTTCATCGATTTAGGTCTCGTTAGACTTGAAATCATATTCTGATTGCAATGAAAGTACTTTCGAGATTTTTCGAAGGTCCAAAATTTATGAAGGATATTTTTATCATTTTTGTGATTTTTACGAATTTTAGCATGAGGTTTCTTTCAGTCACTATGTGAGTATTTCTAAGTTTCAAAGTCATATTTTCCTAGTGTAGCGAAGTCTTTAAGTTGTCAAACTGTGTATTGAACCTAAGCGTACGTTCTTGCTAAATCGGGTGTAAGGTGTAGCGATCCTAAGCATGAGTAAATTTCTATGACGAGTTGTAGTGAGTGGGGAGGATGAAAAGACTAGAAATAGAAGGAATCAAGCAGTACTCACAAGCCTTCGAGTTTTTTTATGTTCATCATTAGGAATCCACAACAACTGAGTGACGAATTTTTGAATTAGGCAGGTGCAAAAATGGGGTGTCTACATTAACACCTTCCCTTTTCTCCAGTCAAGTCGTTTACTCCGATCTCAAGTTGATTAGTACCTTATCCGAACGAGAGTCACTAAACGCCAAAAAATGACACTTTTTTTAAAAATGTACATCAGGTGACCATTCACACCCTTTTGCAAATATGAATGGTGGCGACTCTAAACCTTCATAGAAATAGTATTCGTAATCGAAAATCGCACATCTACAGGCTCAATATCAATATATTTTTCTGATATATATGTAGGAAATCTCATCACATGATGGTGTGGTTTATCGATTAATCTTAGCACTTATATAATATTTACACAATTTACCACAACTGATTATAAAATACATCTAACACATTCTATCTAGACCATCTAATACCCTTACGTTATACAATTATAACTTTCCTCAAAACCTTATGGACTTCACGTGATTTCTTTATTTCCTAGTTTCCATTTTACAACTTGTAATTAAAAATCAAATTCCTCGGTACAAATGTCTAGATTTCTAGATTTCGGTATTCTCAAAATATAAATCACATTCCACATTTCACCAACAGAAAATAAACACATATGTCACACAATGTTATAATGCAGACAAATATGGTGTTGAATACCAATAAGTACGATAGATTTCATGGTTGATATTCATGCCTCAATCAAGAAATCCCATAATTACCACTGAAGGACATCAACGTTAGTTCTTGATTTTATGGTTGGCCTGACCGCAAGTAGTTCGTCCTTTGTCTGGCTCAGGTTGGCAGTTGACCAGGATATCCCACGATCACGAGGACCCTTTTTCACTTAGGTCAATTGGTTTGACTACTATAAGCCTTTCTCGATCACGAGGACTAGTTGTCTTCGTCATACCAATAAGACTAGCATGTGAAATCTAAAGTATCATTATCTTATGCACCAACTTTTCTTTCTCATTATTATCCAAAAATAAATAAACACTTCCTGGGTACTCCTGACTCAAACATAAATGGACGTGCTCTCCCTAGCCAAAAGTAAATAACACTAGGTACTCCTAACTTGAAATACAAACGAATACTGAGCATTTTCTCATCCAAAGTCAATGATTCCGGGTATTGACTGATCCCAACTATCCATCCGTTGATATTTCTAGCATAGGACTTCCAATTTCATAAGCTCTGATGTACATAACCATAACCATTCTTATAATAAAGATTAATACCACCTTCCAAAGATTAGGATACCTTATCCCTAATTCCTAATTAAGTCTTAACATTTTCCCGTTAACTATACTAACTCATCAAGTTTGAGTTCGAGTTTTGTTTTCCGATATAATGTATTTCTTCAAATAATTCTTATTTGAACTCACATTCCATATCACACAGTCAATTCAAGTTAGACTTACTACTATATTATCACAGAGAATATAATAATGTTTTCTAAAATATATTTGAGTTTATGCCAAAGTATGGTTCGTATTTTAACATAAAATCGATCATTCATAATTATAGTACAACACAAGAGTACAAGGAAACTTGATCTTTAAACCTTCATAAAATAAGAAGAATTATTTAAAAAAGTGATTTTACACTAACAGGTCACCTGCATTTGACAAAAAATGTCATTTTCTACCCCTCACATGTCACTTGCAATGGTAGTAGACTGATTTCTATGGTGGCACCGCATAATATGCCTGCTGTGGGTGATGATGCCACCGTGACTCCCACCATGTAGATTCAGAATTGCATAGAAATTTGTTATTTTTTGCAGCTTGGTTTGTGTTTATTTTGTTTGTGTTCTACACATTATTTGTCAATAATTTTGACTAATATAGTGATATTAGAACACTCTAATTTAAAAATTCATTTCTTAAAAGAATCAATCACAACTACCAAGCAAAATTATAAATTCGTGATTACGATCTTGCAATCATTAATAATGATAATTTATGCGGAAAAAATATCATAAATAAATTTTTTGAGATATAAAATATAGGTCACAATCACATAATGAATAAGTATTGAAAGTATTTGAAGAAGGGAAGGAATTCTACTACATGGTTAGGTATGAAACAAAAATTGAGAACACTAGTATACCATAATTTTTTTGATAAAAGTAAAATAACTACAATCAATTGTATCTTCTCAATAAAACTGAGAGGAAAAAAAAGGCTACCTTATGCATACTAGTGGTCTTCCCTCCAATCCCAATCGAACTTGTCAAACTTTATTGATACTAGACCAACCTCTTGTGCTCCTTTGATTCAAATTTGTGTAAGACGTTGAAAAATACAACTGAGTTTTGGACAAGACTTAGCTGGGTTTTATGAGAAGAAGTAGAAATTAAACAAGTTCGCTGAATTATGGTGAAAAAACCAAGGTAAGGGGTTTCTAAATTCTTTTGAAAGAGAAGCAAAATAAGTCTCTCTTAAGATTTATATAATGGAGTGAATTTGATAACCATGGGTTAACCTTTTCATGGTTACCTCAAATGACACTCGTCAAGGGACTGAGAGAGGGTGCTCCCATGTGTCCCGAGAGAGCATGGTCTCGAGACACCTAGAAGGGTTCAGTGTTATGGGTAATTAGCTCATATTGACCATAGTCAATGATGATCGACTCTAATAAACTAACCATAACCCTAATCAGATTCCTTGGTTAGATTGAGAGGTGGGATCCACTCTCGGTTAGAATAAACCTAATTTCCAACATCTTGACCTCGGCCAAACTTGGTTGACTCGATTGATCATTTCTAAGAATTCCACTTCGGAACCCTTGACCGAGCTCATTTCTTATCTGATTTCGACGTGTGAATAATCCATCTTGAATAACTTTCCAAGATCTATCCAATGACAGTATTCGTTTGTCAAAACTCTTACTCTTATATCAATTGTCTTTAAGAAGTATTCCCACTTGTCTTGATTTTTCGTCAACTTGCGACGATACTTGATTAATCTTATTGTAATGATTCTTTTGATCTTGTAGATTCAATTTATTCGATCTCTCACACATCATATTGATAATTCCTCGAGATACGTAATATTTCAAACAGGTCTTCAAATTCAAATAGTGTATAGTAACACACAATCTACCATAATTGGTTATATAAACCTTACAACTATCAAACAAAATATGTGGAATCGTGAAGATGATCATACAAACATGTTTATTCTAATAAATCTTTTCAATGAACCATTAGCATAAATATATTTTGATGTAAATTATTTAATCTACAATCAAATTGTGTAATTTCGAATATTCCGAAATGAAGAAGAATTCTACCTTTAGCGACTTGTATTACCTTTTTCGCTCTTGAGCTTACACTAGTTGAAGAATCCTCACTACCACCACCAAACTCAGCTGAAATTATACACTTAGAAGTTGAACTTCATGGTGTACAAAAGGGAATAGAGTCTAAAGGTTAAGATCAACCATTCATAATTTGGGAGAGTTATTAGGAGGCTTTATTGCTGAATGGTGATGCTTGGAAGGTGTGGATGTGGACTTGATTTTAGCTGAGGCAAAATGTCTTTTTATGAAAACTTTTAAATAAGGATACTTTGGATTTAACCATGGTTTGGTTAACTAATTTAACCATGCATGTGGGTCATCATGCCATGTGGAATGGGCAAAACTTGGGACTAACAAATTTCCTAAGTCAGCTCACTTGAGGACACACACCTTGACCATAGTCAAGGCTACTTGACCAACTAGTTAATCTAGATTAGTTGACTAATCTCAGTTATAGGTTAATTGATTAGTTTAGTGGGTTGTGGGGTCCACCACTCCACCCTAAGTTAATATAATTCCTGACTTCGGTCAAACTTGGTTGACCCTAGTGGCATTTTTTTTTTTTTTGGAAAGTACGGGTTCGAGACCCTTGACCAGGCTTGTTTCGTCTCAAATTTTGTTGTTTAAATAGAACCATTTCGACTAACTTTCCAAGATCTATCCAATGATATTAGTATCTTTTCAAAGTCATGTTTCCTTACAACTCCTGCCCTTATGATGTATTCCCTCTTGTCTTTGTTTTTCCATTAATTCTCCAAGTGCACTTCATTGATAAATTTTTCAGTAATTATGATGCTCTTGCAAATTTATTTACTTAGAAATTTCTAAATCCCCTGATCTCAGTTGTCCTGACTGGAAATTTCCTCGAGATTCATGGTGACTCAGATGAATCATCACACATTCCCACTTGTACCTATGGGAAAATGAAATTGACTATCAATTTCGATCCCCAAATGAAAACTATAATCTCCTCTGTTCTTATACTCCACCATCATCACATTCGATTCCCACCCTCTCTCTTACTGGCCACCGTATCTCTCTCTCTCTCTCTCTCTCTCTCCCCGTCTTCAGATTTGTTTTTTACTCGCAAGTTACTTTTAAATGCTATAAAACAATGAAAACTGATTTTCCAACCCTACCCATTTTGCATCACCATTTTTCCATGGATTTCAAAATCCATGGAAATTGACTTTACATGCAATCAAGCAGAACCCTTGAAGGAAAATCTTATAAGATGATAAACTACACTTATGGAATTAAGATGTGAGTGATTTTTTTTTTTTGCTCACAGAACAAAAGCCAATTGGCGCAAATGACATGCAATAGAGAGAGAATTTCTCTCCACACGCATGCCCTCAACTCACAAATTTTAATTTTAAGATTTCAAATCTTAAAAAGGAATTTTGGACCCACATTGGCAATCTAACACCACCGCCTTCAAGATTTCTTGAAAATAGAATATAAAAAGAAAAAACTATCGAGTTTGATCTAAGATTCTGAAAAGGACAGCTACCTAACACCCAAATTTAAAATTAAAGGGTGAAAAATAACTTTTTCAAGATCATAGAATTTCATCCTTTACAACCCCTTGACATTGGATCATGTTTATGAAAGCTACAAGGTGATCAGATAAAAAAAAAATTCCTTTCTTCCACTGTAGCAAGGAGAATTTTTTTCTCTTATTTGCTTGTGTCATTTGCACCACATATTAAACTAGTGTTGGGCTGCGAGCCAAAAAATACTCATCAAGAAGTATATATTAATTGATTGAATATAGGGGGGTTGAGGATGCTGAGATGTATCAATGGAAAGCTTAAGAAAGAAAAGCTAAGATAATTTTATTTTTTTGAAAGTTTATCAGGGTAAGGCATGACCCAAACCTGGCCACAAACAGCATGCTAAAATAAAATTAATTAAGATGGTTTAATCACATGCAATAAAAACGTGGATTAACACCCACTAATAGGATGCACATGCAAGTTAAAGGTTCTTCTAAAATATTGGAAGTAAGCCTCAAAAGAATGTGGACGATGAAGCAATAACTGAAATAAGCATCCTTGCAGCAACCAAAGACATGGTCGTAGACAATATTTGGATTGAGAAACAAGATTTGTTCAGCCGAACCCAATATTATGGGATGGTATAAGACTTAGACGATGTGCTAAATAACTTTTGTCATCTGGATTAAAAGACCCAAGCAAGCCAATTGACAATAAACACAACTTTACAACAATACCCTATATATATATAGGTGTATATGTAGGGGAGCCCAATGGGCAGACAATCTTAGGGGGACAACTTTGGGAGACAAATATTTGTCCTCTATATGGCTTAAAAGTTTTGGATTGGGCTGACTTTTTGTGCGGATGATCTCCTTCGTGTAGAGATCATCCTCACAAAAAATCAGCCCAATCTGAAACTTCTAAACATTTCAAAAGTATTTTACAAAGTTGAAGAATTGTGAACCGCCGATTTTTATCGTTAATTTGTAAATCACTTTTGATGGGGTTAGAAGTTTCAGATTGGGCTGATTTTTTGTTAGGATGATCTACATGCATAGAGATCATCCTCACAAAAAATCAGCCAAATTTGAAACTTTTAAGCCATATAGGATAAATTTTGTCTCCCAACGTTTGTCCCCCCTAAGATTGTCTGCCCAAAGCTACCCTATATATATACAACATGAATCACATGCAGCTTCAGCCCATCAGTTACAATAATAAGCATAAAAGCAAAGGTGTTGACATGACACATACTCTGAAAGAGGCCACCCCGGCAGAACCTATTCTACTTCAGCTTAAAATATTTGTTTGTTTTGTATAAATGTAAAAATTGGTAGGACGAATAATGAGAAGAAACTTGTATCTATGTTTACAAATGTTTAGGCCAACCTAAATACTTGAGCAAAAAATGAATCTAGTTATCTCCTTGACACCCACTATTTAAATCTGAAGATCGTCTAGTGAAAGTTCTTCTGTAGTCAGCAGCTTCAATTTCTGCATTCATAGTCACATAAATGAACAATAACACCATTTGGTGGACCCTAATTTATACCTTTCTTTCTTTTTTTTCTTAAAGTAGATTGGAGAAATTCATAGTTTCAAATTCTTAAGCTAAAAGATGTTAGAAAGTTGAATTTCTATAGAAGTCTTCTGAAAGTAGTGTTAGGGTTTATTACCGTGATAAATTGTGGAGGATCATCAAGGCTAGATGAACCTAGGACAACTTCCCTCTTAAGTTTTGTTGTGAGCTTGTGACAAACTCTTAGCTGAAAACAAAAATGGCAATATACAATAACCAGTATGACAAATTAAGTATAACCGGACTAACGAACTCATCAACCCACCCAGTATATATGGGTGTAAAGAAAATCCTGATAGCATTTCATACCTCAGATCGAGTTGCTCCACCTATGATAAATACAAAGATACGTTGGCCCATCCTTTTGAAATCACTAGATGCATGCTTCAGTATTGAGTCACTACAAATGGCAAGGCAACTGGGTATCAATAACAAAAATACATGAGAAAATCATTTGTGCAGCAAATCATCTGCTGAGCATACGATGTTCATGGCTAGTCACTTAGTGGCATTCAATTTCACATGGGAGAATCCAAATCAATAGTCAATGTCAAATAATCATGTTCCTAGTGGCCGAGGTGGGTACAAAAATGATTCTGCTGTTAGTGTAGAGAAATCAGGTTTTCCTGGCAAATTTTCCCAGACTTTCCCAAACAATCGAACACACCCTTAATTGTCGATCAAGGGGAGAAGAAATTGGAGAAGAACAAAAGAGGAGTTATAAGACTACATACCTTGAATATCCATCGTCGGAATTACGAGGACGAGCCCATGTGGCAGTCCGTCTCGATCTCATTGAATGAGCAGCCGGAACTTGACTTGTCCGCATAGAAGCAGCACTCTGTGTGGTCGCATGGACTGTCGGACTTGGATCATTCATACATGGATAATCATTCTTTGGTAGTTCACCTTTGCTAAGTTTTTCAATCAGCTCCTGAAAGATGGAAGGAGCCATGATCAAGTAAACCCATTCATTTCATACATGAAAAAAATAAAAGATGGCATGGTTCAATAGATCATAACTAATCCCCATTGCAGCAAATTTTGTTTTTGTCGTAATGGAATGATTCCTCTTACTGGATATTATAAGAAAGTGATGTTTAATTTAGTGAACGTTGCACCATAGTATCCTCTAATTTCTTATTTAATACATAGTGCCACGTGAACAGTAATCACTATTCCTCCATTCTTCTCTCTTCTTGTTTCTATCTTCTTTACTTCTATATGCTGAAAATCCTACATGGTATTAGTGCAAAAAAATTTATAATCGATCCAAGAATCATCTACAAATCTACGGAAGACATCTACACATTTAAGATTTTTGGGTGCATCATCATTATGGAGAGAGAAATTTTCTACAACATCTAGGGTTTTGGATTGATGGGAGTTCTTCATTCACCAAACAATGAGTGTGATTATTCTACAGATTTTGGTTGCTTTTTTAGCTTTTTTTTATCGTTCTTCTGATGTTTTAAACATCCATGTAGATTATGGAAAAAAATACAGATTTTGACTAATTGGACGTACATGAATTATTGGGATTCAGTTTGAGGGACTGATCTTCCCTAGTTGTTATTATTTGATGTTTCGAAGTTATAAAAAATTGTCTTTGGGAGTTTCAGAGATGTTTTTTCGAAAAAGTTTAATCTTTAAAGGCTCTTGTCATAATCCTTTCTATATTTTAATGTTTCTTGTAAGTTTTTAAAGGCCGTATAGCCCCATTATTATTGAAACTGATTTGTGTAGATCGATTGATGTTGTTGATAGTTGATTTGTGATAATCAACAGTGTTTTGTGGTTGGTACAAAAATATTTTTTTATTCCAATGTGTTTTGAGGATGACTAATGGCAATGAGAGTGATTCAAGCAAGATCACCCAATTAGTCCCCCTATGTTTACATCTACACTGTCAGATAATCCAAGTCTTCATATCACGATGGTAAAACTTGATGGCAGAAATTATTTGGAGTGGTCTCAATCCACAAGAATGTTTATATGCAGTAGAGTAGAGGAAAAGGGGGCTACATTATTGGGACCTAAGGAGCCCCCATCTACCGATGCTTCTCATGAGAGATGGGGCTTTGAGAATCTCATAGTTATGTCGTGGTTAGTTCCCTCTATGCAGCCACAAATATCTAGGGTGCTTATGTACCATCGTAGAGAGAAAGAAGTTTGGGATGTTGATGCCCAGACATACTCACAGGTAAAAAACGTAGCTAGAGTGTATCAGCTACATCAAGAGATCTCAACCTCGAAGCAGAGTAGCAGATCATTAATTGAATATGTTTCCACTCTTCGTGCTCTATGGTAAGAGTTGGATTTGTATCACAATTTTATGCCTACTGCTCCTAACAAAGCATTGAAATATAGGAACCAGGTAGAAGAGACTAGAGCATTTGAGTTCTTAGCTAGGCTCAACCTGGAGTTTTGAGTTTATGCGTGTTCAAATACTTGGTAAAGATACCATTCCCCCACTCAACCGCATATATGCATTGATTCAGAGTGAGAAAAGTCATTGACGCTATGGACACCTCAGTTGGACAGATAGAGAGGTCTGCTATGATTAGAACATCAGGGTCATAGAAGCTTTTTAAAGGTGGAAATCATCGCCGGGGAAAAGGGCCTTTAATTGAAGAGAAGGAAAAATGCAAATGTGATCATTTTGGAAAGACTCATCACACTAGAGAGTTTTGTTGGTATTTGGTTGGGAAACCATCTACATTCAGCAAGCCAAATTCCTCTTCTACACAGTTTGGAAGTTCATATCAAACACATGCCTCTCAGCCAACATCAGGTGTTACGACCACAGATTCCCCATCTTTTATTTCCCAGTCTATACCCTCTCAAACGATTGTTGGTATAGATCATGCATCAGAGGTTGAGTTATTGCATCGCCGTCTTGCACAAGTTGAGCATCCTCTTACACCTCCACTTCCCTTGCCCATTCAAGTATACATGCGTTTGCACATCTTGTGTCTCTTTATACTTCTGAGTCACCCTTGAGTATCGATTCCGGGGCCTCGGATCATATGTCATGTATGTACTCATTGTTTACTTCTTATTCTGCTTCTTCTAGTAGTCTTCATGTCAAAATTACAGATGTTTCCTTCCCCTCTGTTGAATGGGAAAGCGCAGTTAGTTTATCTCCTATTTTTCTTTACCAACTATTCTTTATGTTCCCAGTTTTACTTCTAATCTTCTTTCTGGTAGTCTTCTTTGTATTATAACCATTTTTCCTCCTAATTGTGTGTTCCAAGATCTGGATACAAAGAGGGAGATTAGACGTGGTCGTGAAGCTAATGGGTTGTATCTTCTGGACACAACTCTGACTAGTGCTCTCCAGTCTAGTATCGATAGTATCAGTAGAGATCAGATTATGCTTTGGCATAACCAATTAGGTCATTTAACTTTTTCTACTTTGAAGACTATGCTTCCTGAATTATTTATGTTTGCCTGTTTGGATGCTTTTTGTTGTGAGGTATGTGAGTTAGCTAAACATACCTGTGTGTCGTTTCCTATACGTATTTCCCGTACCCTACAACCCTTTGATTTGATTCATAGTGATGTTTGGGGCCCTTCGCCCATTTTATCTTATCTTGGTTTCCTCTATTTTATCATTTTCTATCGATGATCGCACATGATACACATGGTTATATCTTATGTAGTCGTGGGAAGAAGTTCCCTACATCAGTCGTTATTTTTATCTGATGATCCACGCTCAATTTTAAAAAAGGATTAAAGTCTTCCCCTCTAATAATGCTAGGGAATACCAAGAAAGAAAAATTCAAACCATCTCAAAGAACAAGGGGTTCTCTATCAAAGTAGTTGTGGGTACACATCACAAAAGAATGGTGTGGTGGAGGCATCGACACTTACTTGAAGTTGGTCGAAGTTTATAGAATATGAAGGTGGACAAGAGATTGGGGTCTGATACAGTACTTATATCAACATATTTAATCAACTGCATGCCAACCTGTGTTAGGTATGCAATCTCCACATCAGTTGTTTCTTTCCACTCCTTTATTTATATTACCCTTCTGTGTTTTTGGATGTGTGTGTTTTGCTCATGTGTTGTGGCCCTTGAAGAAAAAGTTGGACACAAAGTCAATCAATGCATATTATGCATTTGATTGGTTATCCATCCAGTAAAAAAGGATACAAGTGCTATGATCTTATCTCTGGGAAGAGCTTTGTAACCATGGATATAACCCTTTTCGAGTCAAGATCTTTCTTCGATGGTCCTACTTTGGTACCTCTTCAAGGGGGGAGTAGTAGTGATGAGGTACCTCTCCTGGTTCCTTTATTTGATGTTTCTGTCTCCCCGACTCCTTTCTCTTTAGTTCGGTCACCTTCCTTGGCTGACACTACGATTGGAGATGAGGGTAAGGAGCTGAAGACTTAATCAAGACATCCTAAGCTAACAACTATGGTAGCTAAGCAACTTGTTCAGTCAACCTCCAAATATTCAAGTAATCCTACTCCCATTAGATGACCTTCCTATTGCCTTATGTAAAAGAAGCATTCTTGTACCATTGCACATCCTATTTCTAATATTCTTTGTTATTCTTCATCTTCTCCGTGTTTCCAATAGTTAGTCTCATTTCTTTCTTCAATGTCCATTCCGACAAGTGTTGCAGAGGCCCTTTGTCATCCAAAGTGGAGGGAGGAAATGCAAGAGGAGATGAATGCATTAATAAAGAATGACACTTGGGATCTTGTCCAATTTCCTGATAGGAAGAAAGTAGTTGGATGCAAGTGGGTATATACCATTAAATGTAAAAAGGATGGGACAATTGATAGTTCAAGGTGCGCCTAGTGGCCAAGGGCTTTATATAGTCATATGGAGTTGACTACTAGGAGACATTTGCACCAATGGCAAAGATGAACTCGGTAAGTTTATTATCAATACCAGCAAATCTTGTAATGGCCACTTTATTAACTTGACGAGAAGTATGCTTTTCTTCATGGTGACCTAGTATATAGCACCCCATCTTGGCTTCAGTGCTCTAGGACAAGAAGGGAAGGTTTGCAAACTTAAGAAATCATTATATGGCCTAAAACAGTCTCCCAAGACTTGGTTTGAAAGATTTAGTGAGGCAATGAAGAGGTTGGGTACAACAACTTTAAGTAAACATACCATATTTGTAATGCATCCTGATCACAACACTATAGTCCTTTTGGTTTATGTGGATGATATTATTGTGTTAGGCTACAATACTGATGAAATTCTTAAGTTAAAAAAGTTCATTGCATGAGAGTTTGAAATTAAAGATCTTGATCCCCTTAGATACTTTTTGGGAATTGAGGTTGCTAGGTCAAAAAAGGGCATCTTCATCTTCTAGAGAAAGTATGTTACTGATCTTTTAAAGGACACAAGAAAGTTGGGTGAAAAATCAACTAATAGGCCTATGGAGACCAATCGAAAATTGGACACAGAAGATGGTGAGCCATTTGAAGACACTTGCTCTAAAGATTAGTAAGGAGATTGATATATCTATCACTCATATGTCTAGGTATTTCCTTCTCTATTAATGCCATTCGCAAGTTCATGCATTAACCAAGGACTAGTCATTTGGAGGCAGTTGAGAGGATTTTGAGGTATTTGAATTCCTCACTAGGATGTGGCATTATCTTAAAAAATAATGGACTTTTCGCATGAAAGCTTTCATAGATGCAGATTGGGCAGGATCTATTACTGACAGACGGTTTACCTTAGGTTATTGTGCCTTCCTACGAATGGTTATAAATCTCATCTGAGACTGAGATGACCCATCCAAGTTGTCTTAGTATCATCCACCAACAAGACGAGTAGACAGGTCGTCTCAAAGACATAGTTTGTTCTAAGTGTAATGCATTTTTTTTTTAAATCTCGTCTGAGACGACTCAAATAAATCGGATATCTTGTCTGAGACGAGACGTCAAAATGAGTTTTAAAACCATGTTCCTAGGTGGTAATCCTATCACTTGTAGGAGTAAAAAACAATCTGTTGTAGCCAAATTGATTTGTGAAGCAGAATAGAGGGCAGTGGCCTATGGTTCGTGTGAGATGACGTGGCTTAGAAGTCTCGTGGACGAGTTTACTTGTTCGGGGGGAGATGAAGCTTTATTGTGATAGTAAGGCAGCAATTAACATTGCCCACAATCCAGTACTTCATGATAGTATTGGAAATAATTTAGTTAGTTGCTATAGTTACTTTCTAGTCTTAATTACTTAGTAGTGATAGTATTTTATTTAATTCTTATTTATAAGAACCTTTCTGTAATTTGACATTTGTAATTAATATAAATTCCTACCATGCTCTCACAAAGAGACTTGACACAATTATTCTCAAATTTTTCTTGGTATCAAAGCCAAGGAATTTTTTCCTTGCTCACTTTCTTCTCTTTACTCACTAAACCCTAACTTAGAGTCAGTCTCATTCGATCTTTTCCCCTTCGAGGGTCTTTCGATTTTTTTCTTTCTTTTCGTTTTATCACATGCTGCAATAATGCATTGTGCTTCTACCCTATGCTAGGGTTTATCTCTACATAACAGTAGTTGCTCTCTTTTTGGTGTGCGATAGCAACTAAGTCACAATAGTGGTTGTTCATGGTGCTATAGTCCCTATTATTGGACCATGCGACAACCTGGAGTCTCTGATTAACCCTGCGACAACAGTTACTGGTTCATTTTTTGACTTACGACAGCAATTTCTATTTCATTTTTGGATTTGCGACACCCCTAGAGTATCTGAACAACGGTTACTGGTTCATTTTTGGATCTGCGACAACCCTAGAGCATCTAATCTATCTTGCGACAGCAGTCTTTGTGTCGTTTTTGGATCTGAGACAGCCCTAGAGTATTTGAGTTATCTTGCGACAGCTTGTGTTGTTTTTGGACCTTGCGGCAGTGTTTTTTATTTCATTTTGATCCTACGACAGACCTGGTGGACTCTGCGACAAATTTTCTGGTTTCTTTGTTTCGTTTTTGGTCCAGCGACAGGTCTGGTGGAACTTGCGACAATTTTCTTGGTTTTGTTTTGGTCCTGCGACAGGCCTGGTGGACTCTGCGACAATGTTTTTCTGGTTTTTGGTTTCGTTTTTGGTCCAGCGACAGATCTAGTAGACCCTACGACAGCGGTTTTTGTGTTTGGGTTTCGTCTTGATTCCTTTTTTGCGACCTGGGATTGTAGCAGCAGCCTGTTGACAGAGTTCAATAAAAGTTTGGACATTGCTCTCTGATCTCCTTTCAAACCAAATCAATGTCTTCGGCATAAGGAATTCCACCTTTCGCTACAGTCCTTGGATCTAACTCTTCAGCTCAACGTATTACCACT
>NW_028237215.1:0-36335 GCF_017979445.1 Akebia trifoliata | reverse complement strand
CACCTTAACGTGTGACCCGGTTAACAAAACCCAAGTTAAAAACATACAAAAGTACATTAAGGTATGCTTCTAAAAATCAAAAGTACATTAAAGATAGATTGGACTTTGATTTTTGTTTAATTGTAAACATTAATGCATGCAGGATGAAATTAAGCTAAGCAAGTAACAAAGTGGTATTAGTTTTCCTTTGCCATGCATTGTGAAAATTCAAGGTGAATTGCCTAACTTCAATGACACCCACGCACAAAAACTCGACTTGAGCCTAAGTGTATTAGAGCGAGTCAATAAAATAAATAAGAAATTTGATATATATATATATATAGGGAGCGGTTCAGCAGCCCCTTATAGTGCCACACATGGTGCCATGCATTTTTAGTAAATTACTTTTGATGGGATTACAAGTTTTGGAATAGGTTGATTTTTTGTGAGGATGATCTCTACGGTGAAGAGATCATCCTCACCAAAAATTAGCTCATTTTGAAACTTTTAACCCAAGTTTACAAGTTGAAGAATCGTGGACCATCCAATTTTTGTAAATCACTTTTGATGGAGTTAGAAGTTTTTGAATAGGCTGATTTTTGGTGAGGATGATCTCCTCATCATAGAGATCATCCTCACAAAAAATCAGATCATTCCAAAGCTTGTAACCCATGTTTTGAAAAATGCATGGCACCATGTGGGGCACCATAATGGGGCTGCTGAACCGCTCCCTATATATATATATGGGTCGGGTTCTGTAGACTCACATTGCGACACACCGTTTTGTTTTATATGGACAAAAATGTTTGGAATGGGCTGATTTTTTGTGAGGATGATCTCTATGGTGAGGAGATCATCCTTGCCAAAAATCAGCTCATTATGAAACTTCTAGCCCCATGTTTACAAGTTGAAAAATTTTAGACCGTCCAATTTTTGTAAATCAATTTTGATGGGGTTAGAAGTTTTGGAATGAGATGATTTTTTGCGAGGATGATCCCCTCATCACAGAGATCATCCTCACAAAAAATTAGTCCATTCCAAACATTTTTGCCCATATAAGACACACGGTGTGTCGCAATGTTAGTCGTAATAAGGGTCGTAATAACGCCATCCTATATATATATATAGATAGGGTTAGGTTCAAACGACAACCATTTTAACACACATATAGACAACGTGTTTTGTCTTATATGGGCAAAAATGTTTGGAATGGGCTGATTTTTTGTGAGGATGATCTCTGTGGTGAGGAGATCATCCTTGCCAAAAATCAGCTCATTATGAAACTTCTAGCCCCATGTTTACAAGTTGAAAAATTTTAGACCGTCCAATTTTTGTAAATCAATTTTGATGGGGTTACAAGTTTTGGAATGGGATGATTTTTTGGCAGGATGATCCCCTCATCACAGAAATCATCCTCACAAAAAATCAGCCCATTCCAAACATTTTTGCCCATATAAGACAAACACGTTGTCTATATGTGTGTCGCAGGAACCCGACCCATATATATATATGGGGGCGGTTCAAGGGCCATATGAGAAAACATATGAAAAAACTTTCGTTTTTCAAAATAAGGGTTAGAGGTTTTGGATTGAGTTGATTTTTTGCAAGGATGGTCACTATGATGAGAAGATCATCCTCACAAAAAATCAGCTCAATCAGAAACTTCTAAATCCATCAAAAGTGATTTACAAATTAGTGATAAAAATTACTAAAAAATCGACGGTCCACATTCTAAATCACTTTTAATGGGGTTAGAAGTTTCAGATTGAGCTGATTTTTTTTTTTTTTGTGGATGATCTTCCCATCATAGAGATCATCCTCACAAAAAATCAGCTCAATCCAAAATTTCTAACCCATATTTTAAAATTTTATTAAAAACGAAAGTTTTTACATATGTTTTCTCATATGGCCCTTGAACCTGACCCTATATATATATATATATAAGGTAGCGTTCAAGGGCAAACTTTTTAGCAAACTTTTTGGCAAAACATTTTTCAAAACATGAGTTAGAGGTTTTGGAATGGACTGATTTTTGGTGAGGATGATCTCTACGGTGAGGAGATCATCCTCACCAAAAATCAGCCCATTCCAAAACTTCTAACCCATGTTTATAAGCTGAAAAATCGTTGATCATCCATTTTTTGTAAACTGTTTTTGATGGAATTAGAAGTTTTGGAATGGGCTGATTTTCGGTGATGATGATCTCCTCACCGTAGAGATCATCCTCACATAAAATCAGTCCATTCCAAAACCTCTAACTCATGTTTTGAAAAATGTTTTGCCAAAAAATTTGCTAAAAAGTTGGCCATTGAATGCCCCCCATATATATATATATATATATATATGGGAAATGTTCAGCACCCTAAGTTTTACCACACACTTTAACAAACATTTTTTGTCTTACATGGGTTAGAAGTTTTGGAATGGGCTGATTTTTGGTGAGGATGATCTCTATAATTAGAAGATCATCCTCCCCAAAAATCAGCCCATTCCGAAATGTTTAGCCCCATGTTTACAAGTTGAAAAATCGTGGACCGTCCATTTTTTGTAAACCATTTTTGATAGGGTTAGAAGTTTTGGAATGTGCTGATTTTTGGTGAGGATGATCTCCTCACCATAGAAATCATCCTCACCAAAAATCAGCCCATTCCAAAACTTCTAACCCATGTAAGACAAAACACGTTTGTTAAAATGTGTGGTAAAACTTAGGGTGGTGAACGGGACCCCATATATATATAGGGAAATGTTCAGCAACAAACATTTTGGCAAAACATTTTTCAAAACATGGGTTAAAGGTTTTGGAATGGGCTGATTTTTGGTGATGATGATATCTACGGTGAGGAGATCATCCTCACCAAAAATCAGCCCATTCCAAAACTTCTAACCCCATCAAAAATGATTTACAAAAAATGGACGGTCCATGATTTTTCAACTTGTAAATTGGGACTAGAAGTTTTGGAATGGGCTGATTTTTGGTGAGGATGATCTCCTCACTATAGAGATCATCCTCACCAAAAATCAGCCCATTTCAAAACTTCTAACCCATGTTTAAAAAATGTTTTGCCAAAATGTTTGTTGCTCAACGGAACCCATATATATATATATATATATGGGGATGGTTCAGCAACCCTAAAGTTTGCCAAGTTTGGTGCCAAACATTTTTCAAAATATGGGTTAGAAGCTTTGGAATGAGCTGATTTTTTGTGAGGATGATCTCTATAATGAGGAGATCATCCTCACCAAAAATCAGCTAATTCCAAAACTTCTAACCCCATCAAAAGTGATTTACAAAAATTGGACGGTCCACAATTCTTCAACTTGTAAACTAGGCTTAGAAGTTTCAAAATGAGTTGATTTTTTGTGAGGATGATCTCTTGACCGTAGAGATCATCCTCACAAAAAATCAACCTATTCCAAAACTTCTAACCCCATCAAAAGTGATTTACAAAAAATGTTTGGCACCAAACTTGACAAACTTTAGGGCTGCCGAACCGCTCCTTATATATATATATAGGGTAAGGATCCGTAGACACATAAAACTACTAATAAAGTTATAATGTTTTTGTCTTATATAGGTAAAAAGTTTCGAGATGGACTGCTTTTTTGTGAGGATGATCTATATGGTGAGGGGATCATCCTTATAAAAAATCAGCCCATTCCAAAACTTCTAACCCCATCAAAAGTAGTTACAAAAAATGGATCGTCTAAAATTCTTTAACTTATAAACATAGGGCTAGAAGTTTCAGAATGAACTGATTTTTGGCAAGGAAGATCTCCTCACCATAGATATCATCCTCACAAAAAATCAGTCCAATCCAAAATTTCTAACCCATGTTTTGAAAAATGTTTTGTGCTAAACATTTTCCATATATATATATATATATATATATATATATATATATGGGTCTCGTTCACCACCCTACGCTTTACCAAATGTGTTTTGTCCTACATGGGTTAGAAGTTTTGGAATAGGTTGATTTTTGGTGAGGATGATCTCTATGGTGAGGAGATCATCCTCACCAAAAATCAGCCCATTCTAAAACTTCTAACCCCATAAAAAATGATTTACAAAAAATGGACGATCCAAGATTTTTTAACTTGTAAACATGGGTTAGAAATTTCGGAATGGGTTGATTTTTGGTGAGGCGAATCTTCTAATCGTAGAGATCATTCTCACCAAAAATCAGCCCATTCCAAAACTTCTAACCCATGTAGGACAAAACACGTTTGGTAAAGCGTAGGATAAAGTGTAGGGTGTTGAACATTTCCATATATATATATATATATATAGGGTAGCGTTCAAGGGCAAACTTTTTGGCAAAACATTTTTCAAAACATGGGTTAGAGGTTTTGGAATGGGCTGATTTTTGGTGAGGATGATCTCTACGGTGAGTAGATCATCCTCACAGAAAATCAGCCAATTCGAAAACTTCTAACCCATGTTTATCAGCTGAAAAATCATGGACCGTCCTTTTTTTGTAAACTGTTTTTTATGGGGTTAGAAGTTTTGGAATGGGCTGATTTTTGGTGATGATGATCTCCTCACCGTAGAGATCGTCCTCACCAAAAATCAGCCCATTCCAAATCCTCTAACCCATGTTTTGAAAAATGTTTTGCCAAAAAGTTAACTAAAAAGTTTGCCATTGAACGCTGCCCTATATATATATATAGGGTCAAGTTCAAGGGCCATATGAGAAAACTTTCGACGATAAATAAAATTTTAAAATATGGGTTAGAAATTTTGGATTGAGCTGATTTTTTGTGAGGATGATCTTTATGATGGAAAGATCATCCAAAAAAAAAAATCAACCCAATCTGAAACTTCTAACCCCATTAAAAGTGATTTAGAATGTGGACCGTCGATTTTTTACCAATTTTTATCACAAATTTGTAAATCAGTTTTGATGGATTTAGAAGTTTCTGATTGAGCTGATTTTTTGTGAGGATGATCTTCTCATCATAGTGACCATCCTTGCAAAAAATCAGCTCAATCCAAAACCTCTAACCCTTACTTTGAAAAACGAAAGTTTTCTCATATGTTTTCTCATATGGCCCTTGAACCTGACCCATATATATATATATATATATAATATATATGGGGACGGTTCGAGGGACGTGTTGAAAACCAGCTGAGAAACAGACGGACGAGAGACGTTAGATTTGAGGGAGTGGACGGCGCAGATGGTTCAACATAAAGAAACAGAATTTCTTTTATTTAAAAGTAACTCCCTCATCTTTTCTGTTTTTTCATTGTTTTTTTTTTTTTTTAAAACTAACCATCTATGTTTTTTGGTTTTCTCTCTTGACAAACGTTGCTGTTTCATAAGGTTTTTCAACGAAGAAGACGAACTCAACCTTTGGCTGAAAACCCATTGTTGAACCTTTCATTAAACACCCTTCGTTTTCTCACTCAACGGACGACCCAACCTTCGTTTTCCTTCGACCCAACCCTTCGTCTCTTCGTCTCTTCTGTAAATCCAAATCTATTCGTTTCCTTCGTCTCTTCTGTAAATAATCCCCCATCTTGGTTGAATCTTCTTTATTTACACCTATTATAATCTTTTTTTTTCTTTCCATTTTGCCAGATCTTCCCCAATTAAGGAGTTTAACATCCATGGAGCTGGGTTGTGATGATCGAGGTTATGCTCATGCTGGAAGTGAGACAATGACCTGGTATTGTGTGATTCTTGCGGGGAGGCTAAGTTTGGAACTTAACAAAATGCGTGAAGTAAGTGCTCTTGCCTGAATTTGTTAAATAAACTAAGCTGCATTACCTATCACTAAAAAGAAGTCTGAATGTGATAGATTCGTTTCAAATTTTATTAGCATGTTATCTGGCGGGTGCTTATGACTTAACGAATTATTAGAGTTTCTTTATTATATGTTTTGAAAAAGATCTGGTTTCTCACAATTGTATATAATCTCTTGTATCAATTAGCATCTCACTTCAATTTTATATTCTTATAGACTATGCGCATGGTTCAAGATACATTATCAAATGAAGGAAAGTCAACTGCTAATGATGGAGATTATATGTCAGTTCCACCACAAGCTTCTGTTGCTTTAAAAGAGAAACGATTGACATTTACATGGCTTGATGGAGAAGCTCAGAAAGTAAGTTGTTAGCATATACTAAACATGCTCAATCGTCAAATTGGATATTGATTAGTGACCAAATTTACAGAAGAGACGAAGAGACGAAGGAAACGAAGAGATTTGGATTTACAGAAGAGATGAAAAGACGAAGGGTTGGGTCGAAGGAAGACGAAGGGTGTTTAATGAAAGATTCAACAATGGGTTTTCAGCCAAAGGTTGAGTTGGTCTTCTTCGTTGAAAAACCTTATGAAACAGCAACGTCTGTCGAGAGAGAAAACCAAAAAACAGAGATGGTTAGTTTAAAAAAAAAAAAAAAAAAAACAATCGAAAAAATAGAAAAGATGAGGGAGTTATTTTTAAATAAAATAAATTCCGTTTATTTATGTTGAACCATCTGCGCCGTCCACTCCCTCAAATCTAACGTCTCTCGTCCGTCTGTTTCTCAGCTGGTTTTCAGCACGTCCCTCGAACCGTCCCCTATATATATATATATATATATATAGAGGGAGCGGTTCAGCGGCCCTAAAGTTTAACAAGTTTCGTGCCAAGTTTTTACGGCCGTTCGATCGAGGCGCATCCGACGGTTCAGCGGGATTTTTACGGTTTTAAAATAAAATACAACGTAATTTGTTACTGCCCCCTCTGTAAAAATTGTTTATTTTATTTTAAATCCTTCTCTACACTTTTCTCTCACTCTCCCTCTCTTTCTCTCACTCTCAAGTTATAGAAAGGAGATCACGTTCGAACGACCCCTCGTCTTCTTTACGCACTCTCGTCGTCACCGTCGCCGTTGCCATTGCCATCGCCGTTTCTCTCTTTCAGTTGGAACGAATCCTCCCATCTCTCTCTCTCTCTCAAGTTACATTTCGAACGACCGAATGATGTCGCCGTCTTCTTCACTCTCTCAAGTTAAGTTCGAACGACCGAACGATTCTCGCCATCGCTGCCTTCAGACACTCTCGAAACCATTTTATCTCCACCCTGATCTTACCGTTCAATGAAGCAGGAAACGAACGGTTATAGATTACGATCCTCGTCATAAATTAAGTTTTAGGTTTTTTTTAGGGTTTGTTCTGTTTTTTTGTTCTTCAATGTAGATTGGGATGGTGGATGAAATAGAATGATTTCTGTGAATTAGAAAAAATTTGAATTTAGGGTTTTTTTTTTATCATTTGTTGTTGCAAATTGTTCATTCGCATTTACTTTATAATTTGTTTGATTTTAGTTTGAATTTGGGAATCTCAGCAAAGGAGACTTTTGGTTTGGATTTTGTTGAATATGGTTTTTGCCCATACTCTGATTTTATAGTTTTTAGTTTGTATTACAGATAATACACGCAATTCTCTAAAATTGGTTTAAAGTAGAATGAGGTTTGAGCTGAAACAGTGATACTTGGAAATATGTTACTGTTTTAGTAGGATTTTTTATTCTATCGAATCAGAATAGAAATAAAATGAGTTTGTGAGGTCGATTCTAGAAATTGTTTGGCCAAATGTGAATTTAGATTTTGGAGATTAGCTTTGATAATTAGCTTCATCAATTTAAAATCAAAGTTTGGAATAAGTATCTACCAGGCCAAAGTTCATCCAAATTAATTGAAAAAACCAAACCTGTATTTTAGAGCAACTCCAATGCACTTGGGCTTTGCTTCCTCTTTCAATTTCTACTTTGCAGCATATTAGTGGGGGCATCTTTGCTAGGCATTTTATTGTGGAGTTTCTTTTTGCCTATTTAAGAGATCTTCACTTCAACTTATTAGCAAGACCATTTCACAAATTCAATTACAGTAAGATGTGTTACAATTGCCATCATTTTTTACTGTTAACAAGTAGAGAGAGAAATCTATTCTCTTCTTTTGCCTCTCATGCTCTCCCTAGAAAATTTTGAAGTAAAGAGTCAGGGCTCGAGTGCGTTGTTGAAGTGTTTTTGGAGGGTTTTGATATGGTATAACAGTTGTTGGGAGAGAATATAAAGCGAGAACTCAAGTGCGTTGCAGTTGCACTTAGTATGACTATTTATGTTGGAGTCACTCTTAGTATTAGTTGTTTTGCAAGCTAGACTTTGTGACACTTGAAAGTGATGATTTGTAAGTTTGAAAAAAAAATCTAAATGCAGCACAAGTAACACATGAGAGGTAAAATAATTTGGTCAAATATCTTATAAAATATAATTTTTATTGAGATACTGAATATTCGAATGAGATTGATAATAACTTCTTTCAAAATCGATTATTTTAACTTGTTAGGGGTGGTGAATACGGCCTGAGTAATAAATTCCTAAGTATACTGTGGTTCTAATTTCAAATTGATCTCCATGCCGCATCTGCTCATATTGCTCTAGAAAAAATATTTATGGTTAAAAATATAAATGCTTGACCAATGACACGATAGCTCCAACAATCTAATTGTTGCATTATTTGAATTTCAAAAACAATAGAACCCCTTTACCTAGACTTGGATTCATATTTTTGAAAGATTATATTGGCTAATGGCTACATATACCATATAGCCCAGGAAAAATTATAGGAATTCCACATATATAATCCTAGATATTGAGAAACTTGGAGCTTTAGAACATGTCTGATTGTTACCCCAAAGATTGGGAAGCATACATGTTTGAGACTTTCGAGCTCGTACTACCAAAAAACAACAGGGCCATGCATCTAAATGCACATAGAAAATCTACAACAGATGAGAAAATGAGTGCAAAATGGCAGACACGATGCCAAAAGAATTTGAACCCAAAAACACAAGAACAAGAAGAGAATGAAATACATGTTATCCAGTAAGTAACTACATGCACAAAGAAAGTCTACAACGAGGCTTTGGTGGAATTAGCCATCTCTGCTTCCTTTGTCTCTTTGGTCATTCTCTTCCAGTTCTCACTGCTGTCAATCATTTCCCCAGTTTTCATGAGGTAACGTACCCGACTTCCATCTTCAAGGATTTTATGACCCACTCGGCTTGCTACTTCCTTTTCTTTTGAGTAGAGCATCACATTCGAGCTGTGAATCGGTGCTTCAACCTATAAAGCCGAATTGAAAAAAAGTTTAGATATATCATTACGAAAATTCGTTAAATAAAGAATATGTAATGAATGATGTGCATACTATGACGAAAAAAAAAACAAAAAACTAATCTTGACAATCTGCTCTTCATGTGCTTCGTCTTTAAGCTCATTTCTTTCACAATTTCTTTGCTGTTGTGCTTGAAAATCTTGATGATTTCTCCAATTTCACCCTTTTCGTGACCAGAGATAATTTTCACTGTATCACCTACCTTCACATGCATTTTTTGTAGCCCGGGAAGGTTGTTTGGTTTACATTCCTTCCACTCCTCCAATCACACCCTCCCACCCGAACTCCTCCTTTCCACACTTAGCCCTGATCACACAATTCGACAAACTTTCCCGTTCAATCCAAACCTCTACAGCCATTTCCCAGCAATCCAATGTTCATATTCCTAATTATGTGAACACCTAACCCTCCCCATCATTCTACAAGACAGGCTTGTAATTTCTAAATGGTGGAACCCCACTGCCAACATCATTACTTGGTTGACTACAAGAGCTGATCCCACTCGTTGTCGTTTGTTGTAGAAGCTGGACTAGGGAAAGAAATATATACATTCTGGTAATATCCATGTTTGCCTGTATCATAAGTAAAATTAGTTTTCTGATTAAGAAACAAAGATACAACAACAAGTCGTCGTCATAAATTCAGCATTCTTTAGGGGTTTCCCTTGATTCTTACCTCAACGATAAAATGAGCCCATATCTTATCCCCTCGAATTTCCATAGTCTCAAAAGTTTGAATTTTGTGAGGATGATCTCCATTAAAAGTCTCATCCCTAGACTCATCTTGATATGGGCTCCACAGACCCATGACACATAACTACCAACAAAAAAGACAGAAATTTGCCTAGATACCAAGCAAGATAGGCAGCCCACTAACAAAAGAAGTAAAACACAACAGGAACTTTTGCAACTGCACTTTGAGAGTCCCTGCATTTAGGTGATACTCAAATCTTTCACCCATAAAAACAGGACCTTAGTAGAAGCAATAATCCATGAATGTTATATGCTTTGGACAGGAAACCTCAAAGTTCTAATGATCATTCATACTTCAAAGATTCAAATTTTCTATCAAACTCAGAGCATGTCAAATAAATAAGTGGGTTATGTTATTTTCTGAAATCTACTTAATAAGTTAGAAATTTTGATTTGGTAGACTATAAAATCCAGAAAATTAATGTTAATCATACTCGACCAAATTTCATAAGCTCCATTGAAATTTGTTAATTATATAGTTTCATCTATATAACAGAAAACAAACACCTATGCAATCCATATATTATTCTATATTATTTAACCTCCCATGGTTAAAAAAAAATCTAATAGAACCACTGAAACAACCCCACAACAAAGAAAGAAGAAGAAACTAAAAGAAAAAAAACCCATCCACAATTACTCAATATATCTAACATCCAAAATCAAGTATAATCACTTTTAGCATCTCACGTATTCATATTTAGAGTATTAAATTCATATTGTGGCAAACCAGACGAAGGATCTACACTAGCTTCACTAGAAAGAAGATGGTCTCAATATGATACCTGCAAATGCATTCCCATTGCCATCTAAACCATTCGAGTAATACCATTAACCATAAGAATCATGAATCTTACACTGAAGAAGGTAAATTGTGAATTTTGTTATGTGGGCTTCAAATAAAATTCAAGAAATCCTAGGCAACAATTCCCTTTGAAACCAAGCAATGTTCCATAGTAGTATTTTCTTTCTTTTTCAATCCACTAATGTGTACAAGTTGTTATTCCCTCTTTTGCACTCTTCAAAAGCTCTAGAGATTCTCAAAACTGAATCAATTTGAACCACTCAAGATTGATGACTAGAATTTGTCATATTATCGAATTCCTAATTATTTTGCTAAGAATCGAGCACTCAATACCTAATACTTGTACTCAATACCTCAAGTCAAAGCACTCAATACCTATCTTAAGATCAACTGGAAAAAAAAAAAAACAGAAAAATAATAAACCAATCCACATTATCTTTCAAGTTCTACAATCAACAAACAAAAAACAAAACAAAACAAAAAAAAATCAATTTTCCTTCAATGTGCATATATAATATCAACAGGTTAATGGTGGTGAAAGTGGTTGCTTCAATACAAGTTGATAAGAATTTCAAGTTCTACAATCAACAAACAAACATAAATAAATAAAAAAACCCAATTAATTTTCGTAAGACTTGATTTGGGATTAAACATCATCTTCAAAACCCATCATATTTAACCTTCTTAAAAAACCCTATCTTGTTCTTGAGATCAACAGAAAAAAAAAAAAAAAAAAAAAAAAACGATAACAAGAGGGATTCTGTAACAAATCGTTTAAGTTAAAAAAAAAAACCCAAATCGTTTAAGTTTCAAGTTCAACAACTACAAAAAAATTGAAGAAAAAAATACCAATCGATTTTCGTAAGACTCGAGAGTGAAAGAATTACTCTTTCGATCGAACTTGAGAGAGATTAATGGCGACGGCGACGGCGAGAGAGGGTTGAGAGAGATTGATGGCAACGGTGAGAGAACCGTTCGGTCGTTCTCTCTGACGAAGGTTCCAAAACTTTTGAATAAACGGTCGTTCGAACCAGATCTTGAGAGAGAGAGAGAGAGAGAGAGAGAGAGAGAGAGAGAGAGAGAGAGAGAGAGAGAGAGAGGGAGAGATGGGAGTGGTCTTTCGAGTTGTAACGAGAGAGAGAGAGAGAGAGAGAGAGAGAGAGATAGGGCGTCTGTCTGTTTAGGTTACAGGGAGAGGAGAGGCCTTCGAAGAAGAGAGGGCTTTGTTTTACAAAGAGGGATTTAAAACAAAAACTTAAAACTTTACAGGGAGCCGGTTGTAATTAAATATGCTTTTCTTTTAAAATCGTAAAAATCCTGCTGAACCGTCGGATGCGTTTTGATCGAACGGCCGTAAAAACTTGGCACAAAACTTGTTAAACTTTAAGGCCGCTGAACCACTCCTATATATATATAGGGAAATGTTCAGCACCCTAAGTTTTACCACACACTTTAACAAACGTTTTTTGTCCTACATGGGTTAGAAGTTTTGGAATGAGCTGATTTTTGGTGAGGATGATCTCTGTGATTAGAAGATCATCCTCCCCAAAAATCAGCCCATTCCAAAATGTTTAGCCCCATGTTTACACGTTGAAAAATTGTGGACCGTCCATTTTTTGTAAATCAATTTTGATGGGGTTAGAAGTTTTGGAATGAGCTGATTTTTGGTGAGGATGATCTCCTCACCATAGAGATCATCCTCACCAAAAATCAGCTCATTCCGAAACTTCTAACCCATGTAAGACAAAACGCGTTTGTTAAAGTGTGTGGTAAAACTAAGGGTGGCGAACGGGACCCATATATATATATATATGTATATATATATATGGGGGGCGTTCAATAGCCAACTTTTTAGCAAACTTTTTGGCAAAACATTTTTCAAAACATGAGTTAGAGGTTTTGGAATGGCTGATTTTTGGTGAGGATGATCTCTACGGTGAGGAGATCATCATCACCAAAAATCAGCCCATTCCAAAATTTCTAACCCCATCAAAAACAGTTTACAAAACATGGACGGTCCACGATTTTTCAGCTGGTAAACATGGGTTAGAAGTTTTGGAATGGGCTGATTTTTGGTGAGGATGATCTACTCACCGTAGAGAACATCCTCACCAAAAATCAGCCCATTCCAAAACCTCTAACCCATGTTTTGAAAAAATGTTTTGCCAAAAAGTTTGCTAAAAAGTTTGCCCTTGAACGCTACCCTATTTTACCACACACTTTAACAAACGTGTTTTGTCCTACATGGGTTAGAAGTTTTGGAATGGGCTGATTTTTGGTGGGAATGATCTCTATGGTGAGGAGATCATCCTCACCAAAAATCAGCTCATTCCAAAACTTCTAACCCCCTCAAAAATGGTTTACAAAAAATTGACGGTCCACGATTTTTCAACTTGTAAACATGGGGCTAAACATTTCGGAATGTGCTGATTTTTGGGGAGGATGATCTTCTAATCATAAAGATCATCCTCACCAAAAATCAGCCCATTCCAAAACTTCTAACCCATGTAGGAAAAAAAACGTTTGTTAAAGTGTGTGGTAAAGCTTAGGGTGCTGAACATTTCCAATATATATATATATATTGGAAATGTTCAGCACCCTAAGCTTATATATATATTGGAAATGTTCAGCACCCTAAGCTTTACCACACACTTTAACAAACATTTTTTTTCCTACATGGGTTAGAAGTTTTGGAATGAGCTGATTTTTGGTGAGGATGATCTCTATGATTAGAAGATCATCCTCCCCAAAAATCAGCCCATTCCGAAATGTTTAGCCCCATGTTTACATGTTGAAAAATCGTGGACCGTCCATTTTTTGTAAATCATTTTTGATGGGGTTAGAAGTTTTGGAATGAGCTGATTTTTGGTGAGGATGATCTCCTCACCATAGAGATCATCCTCACCAAAAATCAGCCCATTCCGAAACTTCTAACCCATGTAGGACAAAACACGTTTGTTAAAGTGTGTGGTAAAACTTAGGGTGCCGAATGGGACCCTATATATATATATATGGGTCACGTTCCTAAGACTCATATTGAGACTCACATTACGACACACCGTTTTGTCTTATATGGGCAAAAATGTTTGGAATGAGCTGATTTTTTGTGAGGATGATCTCTGTGATGAGGGGATCATCCTGGCAAAAAATCATCCCATTCCAAAACTTCTAACCCCATCAAAATTGATTTACAAAAATTGGACGGTCTATAATTTTTCAACAAAAATTGGACGGTCTAGAAGTTTCATAATGAGCTGATTTTTGGCAAGGATGATCTCCTCACCATAGAGATCATCCTCACAAAAAATCAGCCCATTCCAAATATTTTTGCCCATATAAGACAAAACGGTGTATCGCAATGTTAGTCCCAATATGAGTCTTAGGAACGTTGTTCTATATATATATATAGGGTAGGGATCAACAGACAAATATTGGGACAAAGATCTAGACAAATTATTATCACCGTCGGATCTCTACAAATTCAATGGCATAGATCTGTTTAAAAACACGTGATCATTTATTTCACTTAAAACTTTTCTGATATTTGCAACTACCTCCTCACAACCTCACAACCCCAAATAAACTTATAATCCAAGAAAACAAAAATAAAAAAAAACCCATTAAACTCTCTGGTTCACTCTCCTGTGATTTGTAGCTCCACTCACCGCTGCCTTCTTCATCGTCTTCTTCCCCAAAAAATTATCAGTACTCATTGTTGTCTCCATCGCAGGTGAAGATGACTACTCAGGCGACGAAAACCCCCAATCTATGTGTTCTCGAGGTTCTATTGCTGAAAATTTGTGTTGTTGGTTCGGTTGTAATTACCCATCTCATTTTCTATTGTTGAAAATTCTGAATTTTCGTTGAAAATGATATATGACGGCGACGGCAATGGCTGAAACCAGGCCGCACAATCCAACTTAATTGGTTTGACACATAGCGAAGCAACTTTGAGGTCGTGAGTTCAAATCCAGTTTACCCATAAATCAAAAAAAAAAAAAAAAAAAAAAAACTGGGGATTAATTTGATTATTTTGAACTAAGAACAATGATTATTGTACTAGTGAGTATAACTTCAAAGGTTCATAATGCTACGTGGTTCCTTGGGATTCTACTCATATGTCATTTACGAGCACTTGGAAGGATGGCCTGGTTTCAACCTCGAACAAACACGGGTTGTTTTCAAGCTCAACGAAGAAAAGTAGGATTAACTACTTCTCAGCTTTTCTTGGATTATTTGATTTGATCATATAGTTTTAAAACTCCACGAGTTTACATGGCCTGGTTTCAGCCATTGATGTTGTCGTTGCCGTCGCCATCGCCTTTGTGGCCGCCGTTATAAGTAGGGGAAGGTGAGCAAACAGAGAGGTTGAGGGTTAGGGTACAGTAAGAGGAGAGAAGAAGAGTGATTTTGGGTTTTTTTTTTTTTTTTAATTTTGATTTTGCTTAAAATGTTGGTTGAGCATCGGGAGCTGATTGTAAATAATAAAAAATTCTTTAATAATTTAAAAAGTACATGTTTTTTAGAAATTTTGTGCGGTCATGTCTAATGAGATCTTCAAATATCCAACGGCTGTCTCGTTTTGTACGGATGTTGGTGTGAGACTTTGGCAGGTGATCCCGACCCATATAATATATATATAGGGGCGGTTCAAGGGCTATATGAGAAAACATATGAAAAAACTTTCGTTTTTCAAAATAAGAGTTAGAGGTTTTGGATTGAGCTGATTTTTTGCAAGGATAGTCATTATGATGAAAAGATCATCCTCACAAAAAATCAACTCAATCAGAAACTTCTAAATCCATCAAAAGTGATTTACAAATTAATGATAAAAATGGGTAAAAAATCGACGGTCCACATTCTAAATCACTTTTAATGGGGTTAGAAGTTTCAGATTGGGCTGATTTTTTTTTTTTTGGATGATCTTCCCATCATAGAGATCATCCTCACAAAAAAGCAGCTCAATCCAAAATTTCTAACCCATGTTTTAAAATTTTATTAAAAACGAAAGTTTTTACATATGTTTTCTCATATGGCCCTTGAACCTGACCCATATATATATAGGGAGGGTTCAGCAGCCCTAAAGTTTGCCAAGTTTGGTGTCAAACATTTTTCAAAATATGGGTTAGAAGTTTTGGAATGAGCTGATTTTTTGTGAGGATGATCTCTATGATGAGGAAATCATCCTCACCAAAACTCAGCCTATTCCAAAACTTCTAACCCCATCAAAAAGTGATTTACAAAAATTGGATGGTCCACGATTCTTCAACTTGTAAACTAGGGTTAGAAATTTCAAAATGAGCTGATTTTTTGTGAGAATGATCTCTTTCCCGTAGAGATCATCCTCACAAAAAATTATCCTATTCCAAAACTTTTAACTCCATCAAAAGTAATTTACAAAAAATGTTTGGCACAAAACTTGGCAAAATTTAGGGCTGTCGAACCGCTTCCATATATATATATATATATATATATATATATATATATAGGGTCCCTTTCAGCAACAAACATTTTGGCAAACATTTTGGCAAAACATTTTTCAAAACATGGGTTAGAGGTTTTGGAATGGGCTGATTTTTGATGAGCATGATCTCTATGGTGAGGAGATCATCCTCATAAAAAATCAGCCCATTCCAAAAACTCTAATCCCATGTTTACAAGTTGGGAAATCGTGGACCGTCCATTTTTTGTAAGCCATTTTTGATGGGTAAGAGGTTTTGGAATGGGCTGATTTTTGGTGATGATGATCTCCTCACTGTAGAGATCATCCTCACCAAAAATCAGCCCATTCCAAAACCTTTAACCATATTTTTGAAAAATGTTTTGCCAAAATGTTTTCAAAATGTTTGTTGCTGAAATTTCCATATATATATATATATATATATATGTATGTATGTATGTTGGAAGGGAGTGCAACATAGCAGCCCCTTACACTATCTAAGTCCTCGAGATACAATGCTTGCTAAATTGAAAGTACGAAAAGTCCCACTAGATTATTTTCGAACGTATAAAATTTGTAGATTTGGGATTCAGTAGAGTTGGTGAGATTAATTTTAAAGTTTAAGATAAGATTGTCTTTTGTTTTATCATTTTTCTACCTTTGTTAGGTTTGTCTTAGATTTTCAATTAAATTTTATCAATCTAATCTATAGACCTTACTTCCCACTTGACTACTTAAATTTATCCAAAAATTCGGCACCAATATTGACTATTTATATTTTTTGGGGATGAATAATAGCCGGTGTATTTAAACGTAATTTCGGGTACATTAATCGAATTTGAGACTGTTTCCTAGATTCACAGGACAGAAAGATTTATCACACGTGGCATTGGAAAATATCTTTCATAAATGTTTGATGGTGACTATTTAAATTTATAAAAAATTCGGCGCCAATATTGACTATTTATATATATTTTTTAGGACGAATAATAGCCATTGTATTTAAACGTAATTTTGGGTACATTAATCGAATTGGTGTCTGTTTCCTAGAATTACAAATTGCCTGGAAGGAAAAATTTATCACACGTGGCATTGGAAAATAACTTCATAAATGCTTGATGGAGACAATCTTTTTCATGGTTGACTTCTTTTACATTATGACCGACAAAATGTCTTTTTCCTATCATGAGTTACACTTCCATGCATCAAACCATCAAACTTATTTAAAAAAAATAAAAACAAAAGGTCACGGCTTCTATCATATATGTATGAAACTAACCCTAAAGGGTTGGTAAGATAGCAAAGTCCACATCTTAGGAAACAATGGTCTAGATGAGTTTGGATTTATCCTATAAATTACTTTATCATCTTAATCTCTTGGGTAATTTTTTTTACAATAATCTTCAATCGTAAGATTAATCTATTTTAATCATAATATAATTTTAATTTGAAGTATGTGATGATTGAGATTTTTTATTATCAAATGTTTTATAATTTATGGATTGAAAATAAAAGTGTGTTTGATTACAGAGAAAATATTAGTTGGTAAATCATTTGCTAAGCAAATGATTTGTCAAGCAAATCCTTTTCTATTGTATGGATACAACATGAAAGATTATTTTTGTTTTTTGAATTGCATAAAAAAATAATAAAAAATATTATTTTAATTTGACTTTTGTGATAATTATATAAAAATAATGATAAATTTTTTTTTATGGGAAATATTTGAATTATTACACTCAATTTCTTAAATTATTAGAGAACTACTATTGACACCTCAAAGTTTTTAGAGAGTTACTATTGGTACTTTATGTTTTAATTATTCCACCCCAATTTCTTAAATTATTTATCATACCCAATTAAAAATTAAAACATGTTCTTCAACTATTACAAAGGTTATGCTTAAATTATAATCTCAATATTATTACACTCGTTCAAATAATTTTAGTAGTTGTTACAAGTATGATTAGGCTCCTATATAATCCTAAATAAAAAAATAGATCAAATTTAGTAAATAGTGAGATAGTTTCTTTTGGCACCCCAACTTTTACTTTTTATTTTCTTTTTTAATCAATTAATTCTATAGAAAGTGATAGAATACAAGGTATGATACACTATAATAAGGTAAAATATGGTACACCAAATCATTATCTATGTGATTTGGTCAAGATTTGTTAGGATTCATATAAGAATAGATTTGATTAGATTAGTTTAGATTTTCTTAATATTTTGTGTTATTTATATAAATCATGTTAGGATTCTTGTAATGGATCATTGAAGAATAATCTAGACCTAACCACATAGATAATGATTTGGTATATCACATTACATCTTATTATAGTGCATCATACCTATTACTCTATCAGAAAGATCATAAGAAAGGATTTTTGAATCTTGACGAATCTCCACAAATTAAATATTAGATTGTTTGTCAAGGTACAACTCTTGTTAATGTGTGCCCCTAGCGCATTAAATTCACCTCGGGAACAAGCACCTAGAGGTATTTTTGGTCAAGAAAATATTTTTTGAGAGCAATTTTGGTACATAAATTAGATAAAAGGAGTATTTAATAAACGAGTCATTTTTTGCTCACAGTACTCAGACTTGTTAGTGCTTGCCATGTCAAACATACAATGGTAGTTTTGTGACTAACAAGGGTACTTTAGTAAATTAGAAATGCCATTAATGCACATGGATACATGTGATTGGTGGATCGCTAACATTTGTAAGCAAAATTTTGTGAGCAATTTTTTTTTTCTTAATGAACATTAACAAAATCCTCAAAACATTGGTACCACCACGATTATGCGTCCAAGTTGATAACTAGCGAAGAAAAGATCCCATCTACAACAACTTTCGCATTGGTGATCTCGAGGAGTTGAAGGGTGAAGATAAAATCGCATCCACATGACCAATATGGAATATACTATTTTAAATATGAAAAATACAGAGAATAATGCATTTACCATTTTATAAAGCTGAAGTTTTAACCATTTACTAATATTAAAGTGGGAAAAATATGTACTGCTTTATAAAATAACGCATTTTCTACTTACGTAAAATGTTTTAATTCTGAAAATAGTATCTATAAAGTGAATTGTGCACTGAAATGGGAATTTAACAATTTTAATTGCTACCACTTTGGAAAATTTTCCAAATTTCAATTCATTCTAGGTATACTTTTATTTCACTAAAACTTCACTTGAATTTGAAGAATTTGCTTTACTCATTTAAATAGTTAATTTAACATTATAATCTTTTATATATAATAGTTAGTAACACTAGAATATATTTCTTCATCTTACAAATGGTCTAAAATATTTCCGATATAGGGCCCACACATGGAAGCAGTATGAACATTAAATAAGAACAATGACTAAATATATAAAAGCATCAACCAGTTAATCACCAAAAGGTTGGAAATTACATAAATATGAATCATCCTCCGCACAAACACGTGGAGATTACGTTACATGAGATTAATCAAACATGCTTTTCTTTCATGGATTGATGATTATTAGAAAACAATAGTCACACACTAGTAGGAGATTGAGATTCACTATTCTTCTGGTGCAGCAAAAATCTTCAGCTCTCCTTTTATTTGATTTTCGCCATTCTAAGAGGCCTCCTTGCCTGCAATAGAGGAAATAAATTATGACTAAGATTGCTTTGATACAGATGTGATTGCTTTCAATCGTTATTCTTATAGAAGTGATTCAAATTAAAGCAATATTTTTTTTTTTTCAAATTTAGGAGGCCTAAAAGAATAAATACTCAATAAGCTTACCTTGGTTTCTCATGGATTATTTAGTAGTGGTGAGGCGGTGGTGGTGACTTGTACTTGTAGTTCTCCTTAGGTGGTGGTGGTGGGGGAGGTGACTTGTACTTGTAAACAGGAGTAGGTGGTGGAGGAGACTTGTAGTGCTCTTTAGGTGGTGGAGGAGACTTGTATTTGTTAACAGGAGTGGGGGGTGGTGGAGACTTGTAGTGTTCCTTAGGTGGTGGTGGTGGGGGAGATTTGTACTTGTAAACAGGAGTGGGAGGTGGTGGTGACTTGTAGTGCTCCTTAGGTGGTGGTGGAGACTTGTAGTGCTCCTTAGCTGGTGGTGGGGGAGGAGACTTATACTTGTAAACAGGAGTACGTGGTGGTGGAGACTTGTAGTGCTCCTTAGGTGGTGGTAATGGAGGAGGAGACTTATACTCGTAAACAGGAGTTGGAGGTGGTGGTGATTTGTAGTGGTAGGGAGGAGGATACTTCTTAGGAATTGGCGGTGGTGGTGGAGAAGAGTAATGGTGGTCAGCTTTGGTCTCAAATGGTAGGCTTAAAGAAGCCATAACCACTACAAGGATGGTAAATAGTGAGGCCATTGAGCCTCTGTTTGTTGCCATCTTCACTAACCAAATTGATTTTGCTTTTGATCTTAAGTAACCCATCTAAACCCTTTATATAGCTTAAATATTTACCTCTCTCACCGACTCATTCTAACCAAACTTGGTAAAAGTCAAAAACATGCAAAAGTACATTACGTTATTCTTTTTGTATAAAATTCATAATTTGAATGAGTTTTATTTTAGATAAATTTGACTTTGTCGTTTGTATTTAATTGTAAAGCAAATAATATAGTATGGTTTCCATGCAAAATTCAATTTTTTATATTTTAAATTTTAAAGAGAAAATTACCAACTTTAATTGTTTTGCGTGATTTACGGGACCAGGAGGCCTGACCGACAAAATTACCGAGTCCTCGATTATCAAAGAGAGATTCTATTGGCACATCATCTTTTACTTGCAGCACACCAATCTCTTTGGATGTAATCCACACCTATCCATTTGAAAGTAAACAGTTAGGATGTTATATTCTTACAAAGATACTTTGTATAGTTTACGAATTCTGATTTTTCGGAGCAGAAGCTGAATTTTATTTAAGGAAATGGATAACTGATTTTAGGCTAGATTAGCGTTTGACAACCATACTTAAAAAACAGTGTTGTGTGCATTACTTAGGGGTGTTTATTTGGTAAAATAACTCTTAGGTACTTGAGTTGACTGTGACAAAATGATCGGAATGCCTTTATATCTTTATCACTATAATGAGAGAAGGCGGAGCCGTAGTAGTTCAATACCAAAACGATTTGTATTATAATTGATGCACTTTTGGGTATTTTGAGGAGATTAACCACGTATCAAAATTGGAAAAATGAAAAAATTGATTTGCATTACAACGATGAGTTTACGACTTTTTATTTAATTATCGTCAAAGTCGACAGTAATTAAGTTAAAAATTGGTGAACTCGACACTTAGTGGTGAGTGATCGATGTAAAAACTTGATGTGTAGATTGTACAGATAGAGATTAAAATATGGACTTTGGGTAAGTCTGATTCGTTCCTTATGGACAGTTGGGATTCACTTAAAATTTAAGTTATAAACCAAAAATAGAGTTTAAAATAAATTGATTGAAAACAAAACAGATTTGAAACACAATAAAAAATGGAAAATAACTTGTAATTGGAATTAAAATAGAAAATAGAGATTGAAGATATAAGAAAAGAGGGCTTAGAGAAGTCAATTTATCATTTGCAAACCATTCATAATGTAGATTAATTCTAAAAATAACTCAATCTATATCGCAAGTCATTACTCATGGATCGGAAGGTGGAGCAGTTAAATCATTGAAAGTTATCAAAAGTTATTTATGACAATTCTAATTTAATTGAGATTGCCTAACTTATATTTAAATTCTTTATAGAGCATAGCCGTTCTTGAACTTATCTAAGTAATGACTATCAAAGTTTGATTCAGAAATGTAAGTTAGATTATTTAATCATAGAATAATTTTCAGAATAATTAACTTGTAAAACAAGAATATAAAATTAAAACTACATTAGAGGATGAACTTGCTCTGACATCCTTGATCTCTCTAAAGAGGATCTAGCCACTCATTGTAATGTTCATAGTTGCAGCAATAACAAAATGAAGAAGATGATGTAAGATGAAGCTGTACTTTTGATTCTCTCTTTAAATGATTCTCCAAAGAATTACAAAAAATACTAAATGATGAAATCACTCTTTATCTTCTCACTACAATCAAGGATTCTCTCAAAGAACTAAGAAAACTACAGAGAGTTACAATAAGAGAAATAAAGATGATCTAAGAGAGACCCCTTCTCTTAAGGATGACCCTATAATTTATAGCAGTCATAATCGGGTCATCAGATCAGTTTGTTGCTTGATTTGATTCGAAAGGACCATTCAGTTACAACGATCGAACCATTTATAAATTTTAGTACAAATCTCGAGGCAAGATTCCTCGAGATCACTGAAGAGCACTAGGGTGCCACCGCGGCGTGGTGACATGGCTACGAAATGCTTCGAGATTTTGTTAGATGCTCCCACTTTGCTCGTACGTTGTAACAAAAGTTGTTACATGATTTGTTGATTTCTGAATGCACCTTATTTACTTGCAATTAACAAGAAATTCTTATTAGATACATTAATTTGGAAATTTCATATATTTTGCTATTATTTATAAGAACTAACATTTATACTTGATAATAATCGTGGAATTACGGTCGAGTTTGACGGTAATTAAAAAAAAATGGTGAACTCGATGTTGTAATGCAAATCATTTCTTTTTCTTCTATTTTTTCAATTTCGATACTTGGCTTATTCATTGAAATACCCAAAAATGCATCAATTATGGCAGCAAATCAATAGTTATGTTACAATCATAAAATAGAAAAAATTGAATCTCAACTTCGTTCTTTAATTATCTTTTTATAAATCCTCGAAATAAAAAATAATATATCTAGATGTTCAAAATTAAGAAAATATCATTCTCCATTCGTCCTTTATGATCAAAGTTCTTCAGAAATGATTACAATCGTCGTTGAAAAGCCTAACCATGTGAAGAAGATGAGAAAATAGTAGTTTAAATATTTCAAATACCTTATACATGTAAGATGAGGTCCAAATGACTATTTAGAAAGGAAAAGTTTACTCCATGTCCTAATAAGCTAGAGTTTAAAACTTAGGTGCTATTTAGAAAGAAGTCCCTCCATGATGATCTTTTAAGTAATTTTCCTAAAAAATAATGAATAGTCTTGAAGCAAGTTCTATTTTTTTTTTTTTTGAACAAGGTATCTTTTAGTTTAGCGGGGTTGAGCATGGTCCATTGGGCTTTACCCAGCCCATAAGACAACCTTATCTATTAAAACTAATTCCTAAGTGTCATGTCTCATCCAACACCCTGTCAAGTGACACCATTTAAATAATCACATTGTTGTGGAAGGACATATAAAGACTTGAAGTCAGGACTTGGTTCCTCCTTAACCATCTCAACTGACCCTCGATGGGTCAAGCAAGTATTATGAATGATGTTACCGCTGCCATCGTAAATGAAAGATAGATAAAATAGTAAAATAAAAATATTCCTATTGTGATATATTAATAATATAATGGGGTGGTGCTTATTTGGGGACATCCTACTTGTACCCGAGCCAAATAAAAAAAATGGCAAAATGACCAAATTGACCTTAGCAAAAAAGTTGAAAATAATAATGAATGATCATGAAGTAACTACACATTTAAGAATGGCCACTTAGCTAAGTGGTAAGACCTTGTGGAGGTTGTTCCCAAGGTCTTAGGTTCAAACCCCTTGAACCCCTTCTTATGCTAATATGCTAACTCCTCCCCACTAACCCCACCAAGCAAAAATAGAGAAAAATACAAATTTAAATAATCAATCAAAGAAAATGGATTTGGACGAACTTATCCATTTAGATGTGACTGAGACACATGGAAGCCATTATTCTTAAAATCAAATTCATACCCTTTTAGGATAATTTTCTCAGTGTGCAGAAGACTGATCTGGTGGTTAGCTTCCAAGATTCAATAGTCATGACACTTGTTAAGTGTGCACTCAAAAGTGACAAGCCTACTACAAACTTGGTTAACCACAACATCGAAGGAGAAGAAAAAAGCAAAGGAGGTTTTGAGGAGAAAGAGAGGCAATATAATATGCGCTAGATTGGTCCAAGCTTATCTCACATGCTGATTTAAAAGAAAATGTACATGACGAAGATGCAATCCAATGGCTCTTCAGTGGATTTTAAGTGGAAGAGGCTTGAAACAAGGTGACCCATTATCACTGTATTTATTCACCTTGGCTATGGAAGCATTTTCATTTATTTTACAAGAAAATGGATATATTCTAATCCCTAAAATTTTTGGTGTCTAATTTTTTGGATGATATATTACTTTTCTGGCAAAATTCTTGTTCTTCCTTAATAGTTATTCGGGGTGTGTTGAATCATTTTTCTCAGATTTTGAACCTTTTTTGTTAATGAGAAAAAGAGTCAAGTTTTCTTTAGCAATCTTGTTCTGACTAAGAAAATGCACTTGCAACTCTTGGGTCTTGTAAAGGTAGATTGGTTGTAAGGTACTTGGGCTTTTCTTTGTTTTCTTCTAGACTAACCCACTCTATGTGTCAAACTTTAATAAATCATATTTATAAAAATCCAGTTGGAATTCATAAAATCAATTTTGTCAAGTTTTAATATCTAGTGGTCTGCTAGTTCAATATTCCAGTGAGTGTGCTAAAAAATTGAGTCTTTGCTGAATCTTTTTCTTTGGAATGACCTTGTTTTGGATAAGTCTAGTTATCTAGTCCAATGGAAAGTTGTCTGTAATCATTTGGAATTAAGAGGTCTTGGCATTCGAGGCTTGAGGGATGGAAATTAACAAGGTGGGTTTGGCAAAATTATTTTGGAAGTTACAACCCTAGAGATCTCTAGCAAATAAGAACAAGGGAAAAACTTTGGACCATAACTAGCAAAGATCATTCTCACCTTAGCTACCACACACGTCAATTTAGGAAGCACCATATAAAAAATAGAAATTGAATTATTTTATGATTAGAAGTGAGACATGTAGTGAGAGTTATGAGACACTGGTTGGAAGAATACATTTAGATGGTGCTCAGAAAAGAAGTAGGACCAGGAGGAATTGGAATATCTATAGTCCCTTCCAACATTAGGACCACCTTCTTCATGGAAGGACGGAGCGAAGGTTTGTCTTGGATGCACCACAGAGCCACCCTCACCATTCTTACCAACCTATTCTTGTCCACCTCTTCATCCCTCACCAACTTACCCACTTGGCCACTCTAAAAACAATCATACACCCAATCCGCAAAAACAACTTCTTCCTCAACCAGCTTCATGTCCAAATTCTTTTGACAACATATGATCTCCAATAACACAATCCGAAATTGTACACGTTTGCCTTAACAGTTATGGGCATGTTTCGAAGCCACTCAGGCGCAACATATCCTCTAGTTCCTCTGGCACAAGTGTAAGTCCTTGATTGGTCCGACTTCAATAGTTTTGCTAACCCAAAATCAGCTATTTTCGCGTCACTGTACTCAACCATGAGTATGTTCTGAAGTTTTATGTTGTAATGGATGATCTGGGTGTAACACTCTTCATGTAGAAATAAGATGCCTCTAGCCATGTTCAAAGCAATTCCCACTCTTTCATCCCAATTCGGACATTTTTCATGACTAAAGATGAAGTTTGTGAGCTACCCATTACTCATATACTTGTATACTAGAAGCCTATTAAGGCCTTCGTGACAGTAACCTAGCAATTGGACTAGGTTTTTGTGATGAGTTCTCCTGATCACTCTCATCTCAGTTTTAAACTCCCTTTCTCCTTCATCTGACATTCTGTCTAGTCTCTTGACAACAATGGCCTCATCTGTCTGACTGTTCAATAAATTCCCTTTGAAAACGGTTCCAAAATATCCCCTACCCAACTCTTCCTTGAAACCATCCATTGCTTTCTCAAGCTCATCATATGTAAATGATCATAGAGAGACCCCTTCACTTAATCCGATGTTCACTTGATCTGAGATCCTTCTGTACACTCAAACATGTTGTCTGTAAATAAGAACACCTGTAGTCCCTATGGTAATAAGAACTTTACTTGATTCACCCATATTTCTTTTCCCATATCTCAATAGGAGTTTCTGTTTTCTACACTCTGGGTTCGTATATATCGCAACCTCACAATTACAGTCCTTCATGCAGGCTTCCTTGCAATTTTCTGTAGTGGTGGATGATAAGATGGAGTATGAATCATCTTCCCATCTTGTCTGCCTTAAACTATTAACGGTGTATTTGATATGTCCATCCTTGCTTTTACAACCTTTTGCACTGGTGTTGCTCTTACAGCCCCGAGTCTTTTCAGCTTCATCAATGTAGTCGATACCAGGTGGACGAAGGCATTGAGATTCCTGATCCATTTGAGTGCAGTACCCATTTAGGCCACAAAGGCCTGTAGGATCACACTTATTGTTCGACGAAGTCCATTTGATTGACCAATTATCACTCTGATCGAAATTATGCTAATATAACTTGAATATCCCATCTATGTCAATCGTCATGGGATAAAACATTGTTTCATTGGAAGGAAAAACACCATCACTCAGATTCCTTATATTGAAACCAGTGCTATTGAGCAAGTACATATGACCATTTTATGTAAAAAATTATTACTAAGATTTAAAAAGATAAAAGAATGTGTTACCAAAACAGTTGTATTTTGCTCAAATATTTATCAAAAGGTGCATTGGCGTCTTCTGTAGGACACTATACTGAATTTTGTACCTTTGTCAATAATAACAAAGATCATACAAATGAATAGTTTTTTACCGAAAAAGGATACCAATTTAGCTGTATGTAATACCCTTATTTTCTACCTAAATATATAGATCGGGTTTTTCAATAAATTTGTAAAAAAGATAAAAGAGTTTCTATTGGCACCCCAACTTTTACTTATTACATTCCAATTTCTTAAATTATTTTTCACACTCTGATTAAAGGTTAAAACACACCATTCGAACAAAAGTTCGGTTCAAGTTATTACATCAACATTACAAAGCATGATAACACACTCAAACAACATCAACAATTGTTTACAATTAGGATTAGGCTAATGTAAAATCCTAAACCTAACAAAAAGAAGTCTAAACTATTCTATTGGCACCCCAACTTTTACTTATTCTAAGCTATTGATTTGTTTTTTTGAGACGTGCTGGAGTGACCTCAAGATTGTACCTCACATCGAACTTTTCGGATGTGGAAGTGTGTAGGTATCCTAGAAGCTTTTTCACTTGTATCTCGATGAAAAACATCTATGATTCCTACACACTTCCATGTCAAGAAAGTGAGATGTGAGGTACAATCTTGAGGTCACTTCACCATTATTCTGATTTATTTATTTATTTATTTTTAATTTTAACTAGTTGTATTAAATAAAGTTGGGGTGCCAATAGCAGCTTTTAAAATATATGGCGTTTTATTTGAAGTTGACCAGAAAGCTAAAAAGGTAAAAATCACAAGTGGGAGAATGCAATGAAGTACTTGTTTTGGTAAAAATTAATAAATACTGAAACGGGATATGACTCCTTTCATAAATATTTTAAATCAGGGTTGGGCCAGTAATTTAGATAATCTAATAAAAACCTTTGTTAGGGTGTGTAAAAATAATATAAAATAATTTTCCAAAGAAATAAATTTCCTATAAAAGTAGTTCAGAGAATGTTTAGCTAACATATTGTCAAAATAGAGTTGGATTTTAGTTTGGGATAGTTACTTAATGGGTCCTAATAAGAGGATATTGTTTTCAAATGAAAAATGCTAAACTGGCTTCCTTCGACACCGCACTCAACGTTGCAGTAATGTGGTAGTATTCAAAGAACCATAGATTTCTTGCCAGAAAATGCTGCAGTGACTTTAGAATTCACTCCATTTCACACTTTACTGATGTGGATGTGTACAAACCATAGATGCTTTTAATTGAGGTAAGAGTGAAAAGCATCTATGATTTTATTAGTGCGTTTGGAAAATTCGTGTGAAGGCTAAAACCGTAAGGAACACGTTCCTTTTTTGAAACTTAAGTGTTTGGGATCATTCAAGACTCTTTTTGGTTGCTGATTTTTTTAGAAAAATCAGTCGAATCTCTTAACTACCAACACTTCAACGAGCCTTCGTAAATGATATATGACATATTCAATTTTTTAGATCTTTTCGGCATTTTCTCTCTTATTGAATCCCTCCTAGATATTTTTTTTGACCTTGCTCTCCTTAGGTGAGTTCTTCTTCTTCTCTCTTCATCTTTTTTTTTTTTTTTCAAGTTAATAACAATTGTATAATCAGATTTTTCCTTTTTTGTTTTTTTTGTTTTTGCTTTTTGTTTTTAAATTTTAGATTGATTTTTCAATTGATTTGATTCTCTTCTAAAATCAATGGGTAAAATCAATTTGAAATTTATGTGTTAATTGTAAATTTCCTCTTAACCTCGTTTAAAAAAATAAAAATAGATTGATTTTCCCCTAAAACCAATGGGTAAAATCAATATCAAATTTATGTGTTTAATTGTAAATTTCCTCTAAACCTTCATGTTTTAGCTTTCATCATCAAAACCCTAAATTTTAAGAGTTGTTATTAGTACCATAACTTTTACTTATTACACCCAATTAAAAATAAAGAAAATAAGTAAATGGGGTGTGATAAATAAAATTGGGGTGCTAATAGAATCTTAATCACTTTTTTTATTTTTTTAGCTAGATTTATATTTTTTATTGATTTAAAATTTTATATAAGTTTAAATGTAACTGTAAAGAAATTCTATAATAAGTAAAATTTGAAGTGCCAATAGAAGCTTACTTTTTTTTATAGTAAATTTATATTTTTTTAGGTTTAAAATTTTATGAGCCTAGACATAATTGTGTAGAACTTCTGTCAACTAGTGTTATAATGTATCGTAGTGTTGAGATTATCTTTTGGAATGTTGAAAGAGTGCATTTTAATATGTAATTGGGTGCGATAAATAATTTAAGAAATTGCGATGTAATAAGTAAAAGTTAGGGTGCCAATTAGATTGTAATAAGTAAAGTTGGAAACACTTTTGAGTACACATTAGGTGGATTACATATCCTAAATTGCAAATCACATGATAATTCTCTAATTCAACGCGTATTATATTGCATGGTCTAAAGAATCAAGTTGATGCATAAACACATTTTTGGGTGGATTAATTTATTAATTTTTTGTAATTTTTTTTTTAAAATTTAAATTTTGTTTTTGTAGTTTTTATCAAGATAATGTCTAGTCAACTATCAGTAAAGTCATATTGAGATTCAACGATATATAAAATTTAGGTGGAATGTTATGTTGAAATAGTTCAAAATTATGGTAAAAAAGGAGGGGGTCTAATCTCAAAATGATATGATTATTTTATAACTATATTTGAAGAAAAGTAAAAAAAAAAATCTTACATCAAAGGTTAATACAAGCATCACTAGGATTACGTAAATGATAGATGTAAAACATAGAAGAATTTTAGGATGAATTCTGGATTAGGATGGGATGTAAATATGAGATTTTTTGAAATAACTGATGAACAATGAAAATCATATATTTTGATAAATTTTTTTATTTTATTTTCATATGATAATTGGAGTTAAATGAGTTAGTTAATATTTATTTATTTATTATGTTTTGTATATTTTATCAATTAAATAAACATTCTAATTAATTTCGATATAAGGCACTAGAGTTAGAGGATGAACTAGATCAACTATTTGGTGGGACCGTTATAAGTAGAAAATATTGTATGACCCCAAATGAGACTTCTTCTTCAATCATGCAAGATAATCATGTTTCTCTCAATGATTTGGATGTAGATATTGATAATGTGAATGAAAGGTCAACACCAAATATTTCAATTAATTAATTGAAAAATCTATTGAAGAGATACTTAGAAGATGTCACAAGTGTGAATACGAAAAAGAGTGTAAAAATGGGTGATATTGAAGTTCATAGAATGCTTTGTATGATGATAAATTAATTGTTGATATGAATATTGTGCGATATGAGATTGCTCGACAAATTTATAATGTCATATAAATACATGACGATGTAAAATTTTATTTAATTATTTATTTTTTATTTGACAAACATTAAGTATGTTAGTACAGAAAAAAGAAAATTGAGTTTTATTTGTTATTCTTTATTATTAAATCTTATGTTTATACTTATTGTTAACATATTATTACTTATATCAAATAAATAATCTCTTTTTTAATATTATGTTTAATTCATTCATCAAATTCTAGACAGTAGGTTACCAAGCATTTCAACATCTTGACAACACAATTAAACAGTATGTTATCAAACAGTATACTCAATCCAGCAAGTTGTTTCAGCAACAGTAGTGACAATTTTCTCTCAGTTTTAGCAACTTAATTCAACATCAGCAACTTTATATACAACTTTTCCAAACATAGCATATGTGTACCTCCACATCATCTAAGTATGAAATGGAGTGAGTTCTAAAATCACTCCAGCATGACTCTTTTTTGCTTTGTATCTCGAGGAAAAATATATGATTTTCTGAACATTGCCATGTCAACATAATGTTGAGCACTATGGCAAAGGAAGTTAGTTTGGAACGACTCTTTTCAAATACCACCTAGTTTTTGGACAGTAATTCATTTAATTGACTTAAAATAAAAATTGAATAATGTTGCAGTGACCTCAAGATTGACCTGAAGTCACATTTTGTTAACATGGAGGTGTTTACAAAACCATAAAGGCTTTTATTGAGATACGAGTGAAAAATATTTATTATTGTGTACGCACTTTCACATCAGCAAAGTGTGATTTGAGGTCAATCTTGAAGTCGCTCTAGCATGACTCAAAAAAATAATCATAAATGCGAATTACTTTAAAACAAAATTTAAAGTACTCAAGTTTACAAATGTTTTTCAATGGCTACACAACATGGAAAAACGTCATGTTTAACGACTTAAGGCAGTCAAATTTCATAAAATTTCAAAAATTTTCATTGACGAATATTTCTTTTATCGATGGGCTGAAACCGTTATAAAAATTCAGTCCATTCCGAAGCCTATAACCCCTATAACACAATGGTTGTCAACAAAGGTTGCTCTTAATCCCAACTTGGATGATCAAAGTCCTAGCTAGTGGGTCAGATTGGAAAATACTTTCCACAAGATGGAAAGATCATTTTCTCAAGTAAATAATTTTCACATCAAAATGTTCATGTGCAAATATCTTTTTCTCAACAAAATCTTTTTTCCATAGTTTCATACAACGACCATCAAATGTCAAAGATAACCCAAATCTTCATGAACATATCAAAGTGCATATTATTCTAACATATTATCTGAAATCCAATATGAGGTTGATGGGTGATTCTGCACTAGATTACCATCTCTCTGCATATTGAGCTTAAACCTTCCCTTTCGAGGGTCGGTTTGCGAGACATTAGAGAACAATTCTCCCCTTGCAACCATGAGACGCTGGCCTTGTACGATTGTTTTGGTTGGATAATCAAAACTCTGCCATATGATCTTCGAATCCGAATTATAGATAACAAAATTGTCAGAATCAAGCATTGAAGTCGAGTAAGCAGATTTAGATGTAATGGAGATGGATTAGTTGTCGTCTTGTGAGGATCGTAGAATGAACCCACCATTATTAGTCAATTGCAATATAACATTATTAAGAACTTGAGGATCATCTGGGTTCGCAATCCATATAACAGTCTTTTCAGGACTTCAGGCAAACCAGATTGCTATGGTGAAGTTGCCTTGACCTATCAGATAGAATCTGAAGGCGTATCGACCTGAAGTTGAAAGCCATGAGGTAAGATTGGTGGGGGAGAGGGAAGAGCCTAAGCTTATATTGGAGTTTCTTTGTTGAGCTGTTACAGTAAAAAATGTGAAGAGGAGAATAAGAAATATATAGATAGGAGCCATGGAAGATGGTTCTTAATTCGGGAAATTTCTTCTTAATTAAGAGGAGAGAGCTTAGAAGAGAATTCAGAAGAACAAGAGCCAATCTACAGTATTTTTGACGTTTTAAGCAGTCTATGAGAATATGACTCTATCTCTATCTCTATGAAGAGAAGTCAAACGAACTATTCTAGGAAGCATGCATGTTTAACATATAAGGGGAGGGTTAAAGGCATCCCAATTATTACCAAGGGTGCTCTCACACCTTATTGTATATTGCTAAAAATATTTTTTTTCTTACCATATTCCATAGGTTATTTGTTTATTTTGACATGTTGAAGTTTTCGTGAGTTATTGAATTGTCTTGACTTGTTTGTTGGATATCCATCCAATCCGAGTAAAGTTATAAAACCATGCTAGAAGTCCAAATATCTCATCAAATGAAGAAAAAAAAAATCTGAAATCTATTTGTAATTGGTCTGTCTAAATCAAGATGTTATTTGATATAATCTTTCGAAAATTATTTTATCCAAAAGTTGACTGCGAAAAGTTCACGCTTTGGCTAATATTTGAAATACTCCCTGTATTTTCTTATCTTATGGCATACCCCTTGAAGTTTGAGCATTGTCTTTTGTCAGTGACTATTCGAAAATGACTGAAATAACCTTATCTTCAACCACTGACCAAATACCCTGCATTTTTTTTTTTTTTTCTGGAAAAAACTTCTTCAAAATTGGATTTTGGCAACAAGAAGACCACTTTTGACCATACAATTTGATAAGTTATTTATTTTTTCCTATTGTTTCATCTTCTAAATCAATTGGAAGAGAACAAAGAAATTTAGATGATTTCCACAAATAAATCAAGGATTGAGGAAAGTATTTTTTTTGGGAAAAAAAAATCATTTCTTTGAAGAAAAATAAATAAATTAAAAATACTGAAATAAATAAAACTTAACTTGCTATAATAAAAATAAAAAGGGTTGAGAAGATGACTTGTTTGGAGAAAAAATCAAGGATTTTTGCTATGAGAATGAGGATGAGGTTATTTTGATGATTTTATCTACTTTTTATAGAAGAAGATGATCAAAGGGATATGTCATGAGTTAAAAAAATTTAGGTGTTTCTCAAATATTTACTAACATACGGAGGGACATATTTAAAACACTCGAAAAATGAAGTCACAAGACAGTACCCACCAAATATTATCAAGCAAGCTTCTTTTTGTAGTGGCCATCTGACGTTGTCTATTATTGAAATTCCAAAAATACCCTCTGGAGAAAGAAAAATTAAAAATAAAAACCTCTGCACTGCAGATACAAGTTTTCAATGGCTACATGCTTTAAAACAAGTCGAGTTGAGTCGACTCAATCCAAGTTAACTACGATTTGACTCAACAATTAAATCAAATCCAGTGATAAGAAAATCATAACACACAAATAAAACAAGTAACTAAGCACCTGTGAGTGCATTTTCCAGGTTACCATTGATACGACAGGGGTGAAGCCAGGATTTTATTGTAGTGGGGGCAAACTATAGTTAATGGTATAATTGAACAACCTAATTACTCTATTCTTGAAAGTTACAACCTAGAGATCTCTAGCAAACAAGAACAAGAGAAAAACTTTGGACCATAACCAACAAAGATCATTCTCACCTCATTCATCAAACACATCTCAATTTTGGGAGCACAATGAAAAATAGAAATTGAATTATTTTATGATTAAAAGCAAGATCTGTAGCAAGAGTACTGATATGCTGGTTGGAAGATTCCATTTAGATGGTACTAAGAAAAGAAGTAGGACCAGGAGGAATTGGAATATCTATAGTCCCTTCCAGCATTAGGACTACCTTCTTCATGGAAGGACGAAGTGAAGACTCGTCTTAGATGCACCACAGAGCCACCCTCACCATTCTTTCCAACTTATTCTTGTCCACCTCTTCATCTCCCACCAACTTACCCACCTCTCCGTTCTCGAAACAGTCGTACACCCAATCCAGGAGAACAACTTCCTCCTCAACCAGCTCCATATCTAAATTCTTTCGACAACATAAAATCTCCAACAGGACAATTCCGAAGCTGTACACGTCTACCTTGACGGTTATGGGCATGTTTCGATGCCACTCAGGTGCGACATATCCTCTAGTCCCTCTGATATTAGTATAGGTCCTCGTTTGGTCTGACTTCAATAGCTTAGCCAACCCAAAATCAGCTATTTTCGGGCAATGGCACTCATCCATGAGTATGTTCTGAGGCTTTATGTCGCAATGGATGATCTGGGTCTCGCACTCTTCATGCAGATATAAGATGCCTCTGGCTATGTTCAAAGCAATTCGCACTCTTTCATCCCAATTTGGGTACTTTTCAGGACTAAAGAGCAAGTTTGCGAGCGACCCATTGCTCATGTACGGGTATATTAGAAGCCTATTAAGGCCTTCATGGCAGTAACCGAGCAATTGGACTAGGTTTTTGTGATGGGTTCTCCCAATCACTCTCATCTCAGTTTTAAACTCTCTTTCTCCTTCTTCAGACACTCTATCTAGTCTCTTGACAGCAATGGCCTCTTCTGTCTGATTGTTGAATAAACTCCCTTTAAAAACTGTTCCGAAAGATCCCCTACCCAACTCTTCCTTGAAACCATCCGTTGATTTCTCGATCTCATCATAAGTAAATGATCGCAAAGAGATCCCTTCACTTATTCCGATGTTCGTTTTTTCTGTGATCCTTTTGTACGCCCAAACACGTTGTCTGCAAATAAGAACACCACTAGTCCCTATGATTATTAAAGCAAAAGTGAAAACCACAATACTAACAATTAGAATATTGATTTGCCGCTCTTTATTGCTTTCTTTGGCGGCTTTGATTGTTGTCATCAGCTTGATAAGAACTTTGCTTGATTCCTCCATATTTCTTCTTCCATATCTCAATGGGAGTCTTTGTTTTCTGCATTCTGAGTTTATATATATAGCAACATCACAATTACAGTCATTCATACAGGCTTCCGTGCAATCTTCTTCAGTTTTGGATGACAAGACGGAGTATGAATCATCTTCCCATCTTATCTGCGCTAAACTTTTAATGGTGTATTTGATATTTCCATGCTTGCTGTTGCAACCTTCTGCACTGGTGTTGCTCTTACAACCCAAAGTCTTTTCAGCATCATCAATGTAATCGAAATTAGGTAGACAATAGCATACCGGTTCTCGATCCATTAGAGTACAATACCCATTTAGGCCACAAAGGCCTTTAGGATCACACTTATTGTTCGGCACATTCCATTTGATTGACCAATTACCATTCTGATCCAAACTGTGTGAATATAACCTTAAGATCCCATCTATGTCAATCGTCATGCGATAAAACATTGTCTCCTTAGAAGGAAAAACACCATTACTCAGATTCCTTATATTTGAACCATTGGTATTGAGCAAGTACAAGTGACCATTTTCATCAAGATTTACTGTTACATTATCTCCTGCAGTCATCGTTCCTGTAAAATAATAGAATTCTATTTGATTATTGGATGCAATTACATGAACCCTAACAGTAGTTATGAAAAAAAAAAAAAAAAAATACCATTAACATATTAAAAGATAAAGAATGTTTTACAAAACCAGTTGTATTTTATTGATTTATTAGCCCAACCGCATTTTCGAAATATTTATGAAAATGGTAATATAACCTACTATATTTTATTGAAAATACTTTTCTTACCAACTTAGTAAGATTTTAAGTTTTATTAAGGGTCGATTTACTCAAATGGATCATCACATTGGCAATCCAATACTGCCTCTAGATTTCATGGAAATAGTCAGACAAAATTAAAAGACAAAAAAATGGGTGTCATCCTAGGTTTGGAAAAAGGATGGCTACCCAACTTCCAAGGAAGTCTCAGATTTAAAATTAAAATTCAATAATGAAAAATATATATATAATTTATTTTTGAAATTTTATAGAATTTTGTCCTCTACAACCTGTGGCATGGGATCGCCCTTGGTAAGAGTTGAAATCTTACTAAATTTGTAAGGCATGGGACTCTTTGTTATTTATTTATGAGAGCTTCTGTTGGCACCCCAACTTTTACTTACTACATCGTAGTTTTTTAAATTATTTATAACACCCCAGTTAAAGATTAAAACACAATATTCAAATATTATAAAGGTTTGGCTCAAGTTATTATCTCAACATCACAAAACATAATTACAATTGTTCAATTCAGTTATTGTTTACAATTAATTAAGATTATACTTACGTAAAACTCTAAATCTAAAAAAAAAAGAGAGAACTTCTATTGGCACCCCAACTTTTACTTATTCTCAATCAGTCATATTCATTTTTTTAAATGTTAATTGGGGTGTAATA
>NW_028237214.1:0-36332 GCF_017979445.1 Akebia trifoliata | reverse complement strand
CTATTTATGTTTGCTATTATTCAATTACAGAGTCTGAGAAGGAGGCCTGGTAACCTCGAATTACCATAAAAACAATTCTGTCATTTTAAGTAAATAATTTTACAAATATAACAATCAAATCGAAAATACCGAAATCGAGAACAAAAACAACCAAATCCACGACTATGACAAAGAAAACAAATCAAAATCTGAAGAAAAACTTACTAAAACTGTCTTCAACAAGTGAAGATGAGAGAGAGATAATGAGATATAATGCACAATAGAGAAAGATGGTGAGAAGAAGAGAGGGAGAGGAGAGATGAATTTTTGAGCGCGACGGAGACGAAATTTATGAGTTCCTCTCTTTGATTTCCCTCGCTCGACATCTATCGCATTTTTTTTTAAAAAAAGGGACCAACTAATTGCACGCCACTAATTGCTGGTTGTACACCAATCTTAAAAATCCTTTATTTTTTTAGAACCTCTATTTTAACTTACTGCATGCACTCCAATACCTAATCTTTTTGGGTATAACCATAATTTTAACTTGTAGTTTTGTATTTTATTCGCATGCTCTACCTTACTCATGTTTTGCGATGGATTTTGCTCGAGTTCTCTTTGACTCAAACTTAATTAAGGTATTAATTTTATAATCTTTGTTTAGAAATTAATATGAACTTTTGTCTTTTAAGGAAAGGTAATTTGTAAATATGATTTTAAAATGATAAAATATTTCTTGCAAAAATTATTGAATTAACAATAATTTTTGTTAGTCATAATTGAGGAAGAACCAAAAAAAAATTTAAAAAGGAGTGCAACAATTTTTTAAATTATTTTTGGAGTATAATCATCTAAATAGAATAAAGAGGGAATTTTTAAGTGATGGTGTGTAATTGATAGTGGGTGGTGAGCAACAAGTCAATCCCTAAATAAAATTCAATTAAAAAATAGTTATATATAATCTATAATGTTTTATTTTTTTTAAATCTATAAATCATAAATTATAATAGGATATATGTAATACCTTGAGTTTTTTATTTGTATCTCGAGAAAAAATAAATAGTAAAATTTTGAGAAAATTTTGAAAGTGGGACTTAGGATAAAATTTTAAGATTTTTTTCTGATCATTTTTAATGAAAATTTGACCTTATTATTGGATTCAAAATTATCGAAAAACAAATTTTAGCTTATAAGTGCACTCAAATGCGAATTTGAACGGAAAAATTGCAAAATCCTCAATTTACAAGTCAAACAACTAAAAAATGAATTTTTTTGCTACATCAAAATTTTTTAAAATTTGATCACACCATTGGGTCCACAATGAAAAATTATAGAAAATAGAGTATTTGCTTGTTAATTTCGGAGCTTAGAAAGTCAAATTATCATAAATAATGAAAACAACTTTGATTTTTTTATCAAACCAGACTGAAAAATTGAATTTTTATTAGAGAAAGAATTTGTAAAATCTGATCATGTCATTAGATCTGCAATAATAAAATATAGAAAATAGAGTATTCATTCGTCAGTTTTAGAATTCAGATAGTTGAGTTATCATCAAACGAAATAACGTAAAAAATACCAATTTCGTTTCACCAACTTATATAAAAAAAATTAATGAAAATTACTACTCATTATCCCTAAATTCGTCTGAAAACCAGCAAGAGAAAAAAAATGTAAATCGTTGGTTTCAACCACCTTTCAACTCAAGATTCATCGCAAATAGGTTGTTGTCGACGTTTAGCGAAGATGGGAAAAATATCTGCAATATTGAACTTTATAAACCCTGCCCATTTTTTCTTCTTTTTTCTCTTCTCTTTATCCGTATTTCATTGAAAAACTGTCATATTAGATACAGGGGTTTTGACCCTCCAATATTAGATTTCATCTATTTCAACCCCAAATCGTCTTCCATTATAAAGGGATAAAAGGACAACGTCATCGAGATCTTCGAAACCGCTGGGTGTAAAAACCTCATTTTCACACTCGTCTAATTAATTAACTCGTCAACTCGATTGTGATAGTTCCCAATGATGGATGAATATTCCAATGTTTTTTATTTGTTATTATATATGTTTTAAAAATTCGGATGAGGTATTTCAAACAAATAAAACTTTAGAAACTACACTATGTTAGAAAAATATGACTCAAAAACATAGAAATCATCATTTTGAAACAAAAAGAATCTTTACGAGAAAAATCACTAAAAAATTATCAAATTACTAAAATACCTCTGACATCAAAACATTCCTAGAGCCTACATTATGATTAGAAAAATCATTTCGAAAACATAAAACAGCAAATTGGAAACAAATAAACCGTTTATCCAATTTTCACAAAATTTGATAAAATTTCCAAAATGCCCTCATAGAATCCTTGACCATTTCACGCAAAAAACTCATAAGTGATACAAATCGATATTCCCATTGACTTCATTATAAAAACTGATTTCAAAACATCGAAAAATGACCCCTCAACGCAAAAATCCTCTTTGAGGGTAAAATAGTAATTTTCTAACCCTAAAAATTTTAAATTATGAAATTAAGAATTGAAATATTAATTAACGTAAAGTAAAATCTTAATAAATTGAATTAAAATTTTTAATAAATAAAATCAATTAATTAAATCTACTTGCCAAATTTTAAGTGGGGCCCACATAAGATTTATTAAAAGACCCCTCCATTTGGGGTCTCAAAGAATTTAAAATATAATTAGGGATTTTTTTCAAACGAAACTAAAAAAATACTCTTTCATTGTACGCAAGAATTAAAACCCTAATTAACCTTATCTTAAAGAGACCTAGTCAAAGTAAAAGACTTCCAAAAACTCTATAAAAAGGAACCTCTACAACCTAATCTTGCAGGTTAAGAAAAACCCTAGGAAAGATAAACCATCCAACCTTTTCAAAACCCTAAGTCCCTATCTTACACCCAAATCTTAGTTTTTACTCAAAAAATACCAAGAAATTCTTAAAAAACACCCATAAACCCTCAAAACACCCAGAAATATCGATAAAGTATTCAGATCTAGGAAAAAAACACCTCATCTTAGAGATCGGAAGTGGATTTAGTGACGAAGATGAAAATAGGAAGACTCATATGAGAAACGCACTATGTCAATTCTAAGGGAATTGATCGTCGAAATCACTCGGGTAATTTAGGTATTTATTTTATTTTTATTTTTTTTAAGGTCATTTTTAGTAATGCAATATTTTTGGGTATAGTAGAAATCAGTATTCGTTGGGTGGGATTGGTGCCTAACACCTTCCAATCTCAGAACATGATCCCTATACCTTTTTTTTGTATATTAATACTTTGACTGATTTTGAGTCATGTTTTGGTTCCTAGACTATAAAACTAGGCGATGACTCCCAACCACCAAAAATCGGATCCGCAACCCACGGATTGATGGCACTTTCACTAGCGACTCTGTTGGGGGGTATTTTGAGGATCAAATTTTGATGCATTGCTAAATCAACTTAATTTTTTTTATTTGTTTATTTTTATTTTTATTCATTTGGCTTGATTGTAGATCATTTGTTTGGATTTTGAGTATGATATTTTTTATTTCTTTTATGGTCCAATTGAGGGTCACTTTTGATATCCCTAAATAATTCAAGATTTCAAATATTAATAAGATAAGGATGGAATAATGGTGGTTGGGATGAGGATAATGTTTTTTTTAAATAAAAAAATAATAAAAAATATTTTTTTTCTAATAAATGTTGCTTTGATAACATTTTTTTTTCTCATCTAAATCTATGCATGATGAATGGTATCAAAAAAAGAAAAAAAAAGAATTTTTTGTAAGGTGCTACTGTTGATGCGTAAGAAAAAGAGATTTCAAAGAAAAAAATCACAAAAAAATAAAAACCAACACTAATGTGTATGGTGTGTAGGTGTTTAGCTAGTAAAAAAAAAGAATTTTCTCTTTTTATCTTCTTCTCCCATGACAAAAAGAAGAGGGCAGCAAGATGAGAGAAACGTCTTCTCTCTTTCATCGTTCTCTCTATCCCTCTCTCTTGTTGTGATTCCTGTTTTCTTCCTTTGAAAAATCTTTTTAATCATTATCGTAAAACAATGGCAACGGAGACAGAGAAATAATGAATGGAGAACAATCTCGGTCTCTATTTGGGATTTCCCTGTCTGATAAACCGATTTGGCAACAATTTCTCGTCTGTTTTGATGGGTTCTTCTTCAGTTACCTCGTTGATGGAGTCTGTGAGCGATACATGTATAATCATGTCCAATTCAGATATGCTCATGTTCAAATTCACCAAGGTTTTTCCGATAATGGTAATGGGATCCTTCCTTACCAGAGGACTTAGTATGATTTTCGGTTATACAAATCCAGCTTATAACCGTGGAGATGAACAAGCTAAAGATTGAACAACTTCGCTTTTGGTGCCAATATTGGGTTTTAGTTGCAGCATTGACAGTCTTCGAAAAGGTTGGGGCACTTTTATTTCGTGGGTACTGATGTATAGTGAAACCAAGTTGGCCTTTTTCATATACTTGTGGTATCCTAAAACAAAGGGAACGACTTATGTTCATAGTTCCTTCCTTCGGCAATATCTTGCAAAGCATGAAACAAAAACTGATCAAATTTGTTGGAACTAAGGTCTAGGGCTAGTGATATTGATGTTCTATATTGTCAAAGGGCTTCAAGCTATGGTTAGACCAAGGTTTTTGAGTTGTTGCAGTACGTCTTTGCTCAGCTAATATCAAGGCTTCTCACATCCACCTTATAACCCCATCTACTCACTATCTTGATTCGTTACTCTCTGACTCGCTTAACTCGTAAGATTGCTGGCCATGAATTAGAGGGTTCGATGTCTCTACAGATCTCCAACTAAGAGAGAAGGGGGTTTAACACATACCTCAATGATTCTTGTGAAAGATATTCTGGTTTTGGTTGATCTCTCTATGAACTGCTATTACCACACCAAGTTCTGCATATAGTGCATCATCAAATTGTTTGTTAATTTTCTTTTTCCAAACGTATAAATTGGTGTGGTGGTAGAATCTTTTTCGTTTTGGATTGTGTTCTTAGGTTTTTGTAATAATTAGCAATAGTTAAAAAAAAAAAATTCCTGTCTTTAAAAAAAATCAATTCGTTAAAAAAAAAAGATCATCAATCCTTATCTCCACAACTGTCATTCTACGCTCAATTCAATATTCGTTGAAATCTCAATTAGTTTAGGATTGTCCAAAGTGATCCTCGATTGGACAAAAAAAAGTTTTTTTGTTTTAGCTTATTTTTTTTTTTAAAGGGAAGGGGGTTGGATTTTGAAAATCAATCATAAGGGTGAATTTTCTTAAGTGAGTCAACTCAATTGAACTCGTCTTACATCACGTGAGGTACTAATAAGGGAGGGGGGTTGGATTTTGAAAATCAACCATAAGGGTGAATTATATTAAGTGAGTCAACTCAGTTGAACTTGTCTTACATCACGTGAGGTGCTAATTGTGTGCTACTTATGTTAATATATTCTCCCTTATCTTTGTGTGATTTTATCATAATATGTGTTACTATGATACCCCAATTTTGAACTTAATGAGTCGAGTTGACTCATTTGAATTTATTGGTCTCATGCAATTTATTACTTGCTCTCATACATTCCATTAATACTTCACGATGATGCTTCATGTGATATTTTTCCATGTTAATATGATGTTCAATGCTATGAAACGAGTTAACTCAATGAATCCATATTTGAATAGGTCATGTGCTAGATTAGGGTGCACGGTTTCTTTTTGATACCCGATTGATGTGATTGTATCCCTTGGATATCTTGATTGATTGAACCATTAAGTCTACCATGTTGATTGTTTTGATTTTAATTAATTGATTGATTTAATTTCTTCTGATTAGCATGCTATGATTTTTTTTTAATGTTTGCATTCACTATGATTGTGGCCAATTGATGATTTGATCTAGCCCACGGGCCCATTCATTTGAAAAATGCCCCGGGCACACTCCACCCTATTTTGTACACACTACTAGCACGTTTATATTGTTGCATTGCACGCTTGGATGTCCCTTCTAACCAACGTGACACTAGTGCGTAGCTCGATCTCTTCATGAGACGCGATGTCATTCATGAAAATCACAACTCCAATCACGTACCTTTATGGTATATAAAACTGGGACATCAGTACCATTTGATCAGGTGACTTTGAAAGATATATCGGTGCACCCATGTTAGAGTGACCTGAGCCTTTGTCTTACTGTAAGTCTCAAAGTCACATGTCCTGATTGCCAACGTAGTACTAATACGTAGTCGGTCCCCTTGTGGGATGTTAAACCATTTATGAAGGTACAACCCTAGATTCATACCTATATGGTATATCAAAGTTAATCTAAGTTACACCAATTTCACTTCTTGGTTAAAATTAGTGCCTAAGCGAGATCCTGCCCCACTGTACCTTGTGTACTAGGGGGGATAGACAAGGTCTATACTAAATGAGAGGTGACTTAAGAGTGTCTTTGCTCAACATCGTGTGTTACTTCTCAACTGGGGATTAAACTGACTGCTTTCCACTTCAGAGATCTGGATTGGAGTTTTAGATTATCACTTTGAATACTTATACGGTATATCAAATTAAGTCACCACGTACCGTCTGATTGAGTACGCTCGAGAAGTATATATGTGCACTTCGGTAAGGGTGGTGAAAGCGCCCTCGATCCGCGGGGTGCGCGGATCCGCTTTTGACCCTTGAGGTTTGGGAGTCGCCACCTAGTTGTTAAGGTCTAGGAACCAAACTGACTCTAAAAAAGGCAAACTAATCTACGAAAGAGAAAAAGAGTCCGGCGATCACGTTACGGGGTTGGAAGGTGTTAGGCACCAACCCCGCCCGGCCAAAGCCGGTCTCTACTAACTTTCCAAGTAAATCACATTGTTAAAAACCTAGATAGAAATAAAAATAATAATAATAAAAAACTGATACCTTTCCGATAGCAAGGATTTTGCTCCCTCAGATCTGACCAAAAGAGCTCCTTACTGTACTGTACCCTTGCTTCGTTCTGTCTCCGGATTTGACTTCGGATCTCCTAGATCAAAGTATCTCCTTGTTTTTTAATCTGAACTCTTCAAGTTTGTTGCGGATTTGAGGTGTTTTTTTTGAGGGATTTTAGGTGTTTTCTAGACTAAAATTGAAGGAGGGATGTTAGGTAAGGAGTTGGGGCTCCAAAACTAGGGTTTATGGGGGGCTAGGAGAGCTTCTAGACCTACTTCTCCTAGGGTTTTTGATTTGATACGAAAATAGGGCGTGAGCACCTCTATTTATAGATGTTTTTTAGGGTTGATTTGGATAGAGTTAGTATTAATTAGAGATCTTTTAATTAGAGTTGTGTTTTAGTTAAAATTGTTTTAGGTAGAATTGTGTTTTAATTAGAATTGTTTTAGGTAGAATTTTTTTTTAAGTTTGAACTCTATTAGATAGAGTTATTATTTAGTTAGAATTCTATTATGACTTTTGGTCTTATTTAATTGACTTTTAATGTTTTGACTTTAGTCTTAATTGATTGACTTTTTAATATCTTGACTTCAGTCTTGCTTAATTGACTTTAATTTTGACTTCAGTCTCACTTAATTGACTTTAATACCTTGACTTCAGTCTTGCTTGATTTACTTTAAATTTTTTGAGAACCCCCCCTTCCATTATTTCTTTAATTCTTTGGACCCCCAAATGGAGGGGTCCTTAAAGAAATTCCCACGAACCCTCAACAATTTTGCCTGAGAGTCCGATTAATAAATTTTTAGGTTCAATTTTTAAATTAATTTCATTAATGTTTAAATTTAATTATTTAATGTTTTATTTATTAATTTCGGAATTTTTTTATCATGAAAATTGTGAAATTACCGTTTTACCCCTGAAGAGGACTTTTCACGTTTCAAGTCGGTTTTTAATGTTCTAGATGTTTTAGAATCGGTTTTTCGTAAGGAATTCAATGGAAATATTAGTTTTTGTTATTTATGAAATTTTTTGTGTGAAATGGTTGTGAACTGTATGAGGGGCATTTTCGTATTTTGTCAAATTCTGTTAAAAATTGGTGAAATGATTTATTTGGTTCCGATTTGTTATTTTATGGGTTCGAAAGAGTTTTCCTAAGCGTAACGTAGGCTCTAGGGTCGTTTTGAGGTTAGGGGTATTTTGGTAATTTGGTAATTTTTAGTGATTTTTATCGTGAATTTCTTTTTGGTCTGCAAGATGATGATTTCTATGTTTCTGGGGTCGTATTTTCCTAGCGTAGCGTGGTTTCTAATGTTTTGTCAATTTGAGATACCTCATCCGGATTTCTAAAACAGATCTGGTAACAAAGTAAAGCAATGGAATACACATCCATCATTGGGAATCCTTGCGATTGGGTTGATGAGTTGATTAATCAGGCGAGTGCAAAAATGGGGTGTCTACAGATGCCCCTCTTTGGCAGAGGGTTGAAGCAAAACTAGATAGCAAATCTATTTTGGTAGATAGTGCGATATCTGAATGCCAAAGCTAGTGACAGTTCATTTTGCAGCCTGATTTAGCAATTCGTCGAGGTGTTCGGATCCTTGAGGGTAAAGCTCTCCTCGAATTAAAAGGTTGTCAGGTCCTTGAGCGCAAACTCTCACTGACAGTGTCAGATCCTCGAATTTTAGAGAATTCTCCCTGACTAAAAAGTGCAAATGTGCAAGTGTGTGCATTGTGTGAAACTGAGTAAAATCTGAGCATAAACTAAGCATAACTGAGCATAAATTGAGCATAAAAAATTGAATGTCTTACTTTACCTACCCTGGGTGAAAGAGTAATAAACAATTTTTTTTTTGGAAAGTTTTACTCTACCTACTCGGGGTGAAAGAGTAATGAACTATTTTTTCTAGGAGTCCTACTCTACCTACTCGGGGAAAGAGTAATGAATTCTTTTTCGGGAGTTCTACTCTACCTACTCGGGGTGAAAGAGTAATGAACTATTTTTTCTGGGAGTTTTACTCTACCTACTCAGGGTGAAAGAGTAATGAACTATTTTTTCTGGGAGTCCTACTCTACATACTCGGGGTGAAAGAGTAATGGACTTATTTTCTGGGAGTTTTACTCTACCTACTTGGGGTGAAAGAGTAATGAACTATTTTCGGGAGTTCTACTCTACCTACTCGGGGTGAAAGAGTAATGAACTATTTTCGGGAGTTCTACTCTACCTACTCGGGGTGAAAGAGTAATGAACTATTTTTTCTGGGAGTCCTACTCTACATACTCGGGGTGAAAGAGTAATGAACTATTTTCGGGAGTTCTACTCTACCTACTCGGGTGAAAGAGTAATGAACTATTTTTTCTGGGAGTTCTACTCTACATACTCGGGGTGAAAGAGTAATGGACTTATTTTCTGGGAGTTTTACTCTACCTACTCGGGGTGAAAGAGTAATGAACTATTTTCGGGAGTTCTACTCTACCTACTCGGGTTAAAGAGTAATGAACTATTTTCGGGAGTTCTACTCTACCTACTCGGGGTGAAAGAGTAATGAACTATTTTTTTTGGGAGTCCTACTCTACATACTCGGGGTGAAAGAGTAATGGACTTATTTTCTGGGAGTTTTACTCTACCTACTCGGGGTGAAAGAGTAATGAACTATTTTCGGGAGTTCTACTCTACCTACTCGGGGTGAAAGAGTAATGAACTATTTTTGGGAGTTTTACTCTACCTACTCGGGGTGAAAGAGTAATGAACTATTTTCGGGAGTTCTACTCTACCTACTCAGGGTGAAAGAGTAATGAACTATTTTTTCTGGGAGTTCTACTCTACCTACTTGGGGTGAAAGAGTAATGGACTTATTTTCTGGGAGTTTTACTCTACCTACTCAGGGTGAAAGAGTAATGAACTATTTTCGGGAGTTCTACTCTACCTACTCAGGGTGAAAGAGTAATGAACTATTTTTTCTGGGAGTTCTACTCTACCTACTCGGGGTGAAAGAGTAATGGACTTATTTTCTGGGAGTTTTACTCTACCTACTCGGGGTGAAAGAGTAATGAACTATTTTCGGGAGTTCTACTCTACCTACTCGGGGTGAAAGAGTAATGAACTATTTTCGGGAGTTCTACTCTACCTACTCGGGGTGAAAGAGTAATGAACTATTTTTTCTGGGAGTTCTACTCTACCTACTCGGGGTGAAAGAGTAATGGACTTATTTTCTGGGAGTTTTACTCTACCTACTCAGGGTGAAAGAGTAATGAACTATTTTTGGGAGTTCTACTCTACCTACTCAGGGTGAAAGAGTAATGAACTATTTTTTCTGGGAGTTCTACTCTACCTACTCGGGGTGAAAGAGTAATGGACTTATTTTCTGGGAGTTTTACTCTACCTACTCGGGGTGAAAGAGTAATGAACTATTTTCGAGAGTTCTACTCTACCTACTCGGGGTGAAAGAGTAATGAACTATTTTCGGGAGTTCTACTCTACATACTCGGGGTGAAAGAGTAATGAACTATTTTCGGGAGTTCTACTCTACCTACTCAGGGTGAAAGAGTAATGAACTATTTTTTCTGGGAGTTCTACTCTACCTACTCGGGGTGAAAGAGTAATGGACTAATTTCCTGGAGTTCTACTCTACATACTCGGGGTGAAAGAGTAATGAACTATCTAAGTATAATCTGAGAAAACCCTCGGCGATATCTGACTAAGCCATAATCCGAGAAAGCCCTCGGTGGCAACTGGCTGAGCATAATCTGAGCAAACCCTCGATGACATCTGGCTGAGCATAGTTCGAGCAAACCCTCGGCGATAACTGAGCAAAATCCAAGATAAACCTTGGCGGCATCTGAGCAAAATCCAAGATAACCCTTGGCGGCAACTGAGCAAAATCCAAGATAACCCTTGGCGGCAACTGAGCAAAATCCAAGATAACCCTTGGCGGAGACTGAGCAAAATCCAAGATAACCCTTGGCGGCAACTGAGCAAAATCAAAGATAACCCTTGGCGAGACTGAGCAAAATCTAAGATAACCCTTGGCGGCAACTGAGCAAAATCCAAGATTACCCTTGGCGGAGATGAGCAAAATCCAAGATAACCCTTGGCAGCAACTGAGCAAAATCCAAGATAACCCTTGGCGGCAACTGAGCAAAATCCGATAACCCTTGGCGGAAACTGAGCAAAATCAAGATAACTCTTGGCGGCAACTGAGCAAAATCCAAGATAACCCTTGGCGGAGACTGAACAAAATCCAAGATAACCCTTGGCGGAGACTGAGCAAAACTGACAAAGAATGAATGAATTTTGGAGAAAACTGATTAGAACAAATCGGAGAACGAATAAATCTGGAAGATAATGAATCTGGAAGAGAAATGATTGATTCCAAGAATTATTGAATCTGGAAAAGAATCTGGAGAACGAAAGAATGTTATATCTCCTATGTGAGATCCAATTTGCTTTTGTTTGAACCTCAAGGATTTATCAAAAAGTTTTATGAATTTAAAACCTGAGTTTTTATTTCTTTTGAACCTCAAAAGTTTTTCGAAAGAACTGTTATCAAGAGGGTAACCTTACTTTGGGGTTCCTATTATTTTTTAGGATTAACATTGCTCGAAGACAAAATGCCCCTAGTTTGACAATGACCATGGCCTTGAAAATAATTGAACACATCATAAAAAAATGCCCCTAGTATAAGGGGGAAAAGATACATTAACAAAAGAAAGAAAATGCCACTTGTATGAAGGTTTGAAATAATTGATTACACAAGCGCAATAAAGACTCAACTTTTAATTTTGATTAATTTTATTGAAGGTTTTGAGTCAGGCACAAGAGTACAAAATTATTTCCTTTCGAGACTCATCATAGAATTCACCCTTATCTCCCTTGGTTCACTTGGGGTAGTAAACATTTTCAGATCGATCGTAGACAAGATACTTGGGGCTTCTAAGTCTATGCCTGGTTTAAGCTAAGTATTGAACTTGATTATTCGGACTTCTGATGTTTCAGCTCGGACCGCTCTCAACTTGGGATTTTCTTCTGTTTTCTTTGTTGCTCTAACTTTTGCCTAGATCGCCTTTTCAGGTTTTCAATCTAGCGAGCTTGCTCTAGCTTTTGCCTAGATCGCCTTTTCAGGTTTTCGATCTAGCTAGCTTACAATTTTTTCTTTTTTCTTTGCTCTAATTGTTGCCAAGGTCGTCCTTTCAGATTTTCAACCTTGCGAGCTTACCTTAATTTTTGCCTAAGCCGCCCTTTGGGTTTTCAACTTAGCAAATTTTTTCTTCTTCTTCCCTTCTGAACTTCTGGAGTTGCTGTCTGATCATGCTTTGCTATCTTCCTTGACTTCTCGCACGGTACTTAGGAGGACTTTCATGGGTAAGCTTAGGACTGGGTATAAAAAGAAAGGAATCTTGAGGCTCAAAAACCCAAATGCCCCTTGTGTGGCATTTCATTTAAACTTTTTTCTTGAATTTTCTTCCCCATTTTGGATGATATTTCTTTCTCTTTTGAATTTTTATTTTTTGAATTTTTTTTATTTTTTGTGTGGGGAAATAGATTTTTTTATTTTGATGTGGTCGGGCCTGAAGTAACTTCTCAGGTTGCCTACGTACCCCATAATTTTGGGATCAGACCAAGACGTAGTTCGAATTTTCCTCCCCTAGGTTAGGTGATCGGGCTGAGAAAGAAAAAGGCATAATTTTTTTTGAAAAGGCTGCAAAGAGGTTGAGAAAAGATATGTTGAACAGGGTAACTGGGTAATATGATGATTGATTCGGCCAAAGATGGCCTCCTTAAATGTAGTACCATTTGATTTGGTCAAGGTTGGTTGGTTCTGGTAATTCAATTCCATCATGATCTTGAAGTCTGACGACTTTTCTAGACAGTATTTCCTTAATGAATGAATTTCTCCAATTGGGTTCAGACTTTCTCCTATAGTCGAGAAGAAGTGTTCAATTTTCTTTGAAGTCTGATAGTTAAATCCTTGACTTGTAAATGATGAGCTTTGACCTTTTTATCAAGTGCTTGACTTGTAAATGATGAGCTTTGACCTTTTTGCACGGGTAACTCTTCTTAGATAAGCTTGCACATGGTACAGGGCTTTAACTCGTTTTCTTCGATCAAGTTTAATTCTTCATACTGCTGACGAACCCAATCTGTTTCTAACAAATGATTTTCTAACAAGACCCTGAGAGACGAAATTTCCATTTCAACTGGCAAGACTGCTTCCATGCCATATACTAAGGAGTAGGGAGTAGTATCAGTAGAGGATCGAATTGAAGTTCGATATGTCCATAGCGTGAATGATAATTTTTCTGACCAATCTTGATGTGATTGACACATTTTCCTGATGATAGTTTTGAGACTCTTACTAATTGCTTCAACCGTTCCATTGATCTGAAGACGGTAGGGGGATGATTTGTGCTTCTGGATCTTCAACTTTGAACACAGAGTAATGATTTACGACCCATTATCAGAAATCAGTTCAAAAGGTATCCCTATATCGATGGATAATGTGTGATTTGCAACTCAAGATGTAGTGAGGATAGCACTGATACATTTTATAATATCTTCTTTGATTCCATTGATATAGACGAGTATCTATTTCATGTTGAACAACACCCAAGCTTGTACCTAACATACCCTCATATGATCACACGAACAAGTCTTTTGAAATTTCTGAGAGAATTCATTATCCCCTTGTGTTCCTCTAGAGATAAGATGACTTCTATTTGAATCTCTTTAGGAATTTATTTCCGTTCCGAGGTCAATGACCTTTGCTCTCTTGAGCCCGACTCTTATCTTCTTATCTTTGAAGCTAGATTATTAGTTAATTCGTTAATGCGCTCGAGATATTCAAAAATTTCTTTTGTACGATCAATTCAGAAGGGGTGACAGACACATCTATAAACTCGACGAACTAACTTGACTCAATAAGAAAGAGTAGGCTCAATCTAAGGAAGACATGACCTTGCAAGAAAAAAGGACTCAAGCTAACCCAAATGACCCATGAAAACTCAAGACTACCCAAAACGGGCTTGATGAGAACTGAGACATTACTTACAACCGGTAGGATTGAAGCACTATGATTTTCAAAGAACAATTGGATGATGTTGAGAAATTTTGAGGTCATTTCTGACTGTTGACTTGATATTGACGTTTACTCTAACTGATCGGATTTACAACCCTAGCTAGACGATAGACGATTGAGCTTAGATACAATGATAACCCTTAAACCTCTTTGAAGGTGAATTTGACCAATTTCAGTGTCACCCCCTTGATAACATTTTAAATGAACACTGAGATTTTATTGAATTTTGTGCACCAATCCATTAAAAAGTTCATCAATTAATGATTATTCAGAAGAAAAATAATTTTACTGCACTCTTAAAAAATATTGACAAATAATGTTTTCATTGAATAACAACTTCAAACATATTTCAATAATTTTTCATGCAAATATATATCTTTTGTAAATCATTTTTCTTCATTTTTTTTCTTTTAGAAAATATTTTCTTCTGGAAAACATTTTTTCTGAAAAATAGTTTTTATTTGGAAAATATTTTCTCTTGGAAAATCTTGTTCTTATGGAAAACATTTTTTAGAAAATTTTTTTCTAAAGAATAACACTTTTTCTGGAAAACACTTCTTTTGGAAAACATTTTTTCCTAGAAAATACTTTCTTTTTCTTCTTTGAAAATTCAATTTTCATTTTGATTTAAATGGCCTGGCCCGTCATGATTGTTGGATCGGGATGGACTGGGTCATTATTGTAAAAGAACGGATTTTTTTATTGGTTCGGTGCACCCATTTTACATTTCAAAAGCAACATTTTTATCCTTGAGATCAATTATGCACTCAGATCTCATCATTCACATCACTTACATACATTCATCAATCAACGGACTCCATTCAATAAACAACCCGGGAACACCCACAATAAGTTCGAGTCGTGACCTATTGGGAAGGTTTCTAGACTCTAAGCTTACTACATGCAATGAATTTTTTATCTGGCCATCCTTGCCCAAGCACACCTATATACCTTTCGATACGTGGTGACTTGGTTTGATATACCGTATAGGTGATAATCGAAAACCTCAATTCACTTCTCTGAAGCCAAAAACAGCCAGTTCGATCTCCAGTTGAGAGGTGGCGCACAATGCTGAGCAAGGGTCCACTTAAATACCTCTCGTCTAGAATAGACGTAGTCTATCCCTCTCGTACAATAGGGTACAGCGGGGCAAGATCTTGCTTAGGCACCGGTTTTGACCAAGAAGTGCAATTGATATACTTAGATTACCTTTTATACCTACGGGTACGAGTCAAGAGTTGTAGCTTTCATAAATGGTTTGGCATCCCACGAGGGGACCGACCACGTACTAGTACTAGGTTGGCAATCGGGACATGAGACTGTGTGGCTTACAATAGGTCAAAGGCTCAGGTCGCTCCAGCCTGGGTGCATCAATATATCTCTCAGAATCACCTGATCAGACGGTATTAATGCCCCCAGTTTGATATACCCTAAGGTACGTGACTGGAGGAGTTGGGGTTTCATGAATGACGTCGCATCTCCGAAAAGACCGGGCCACGCACTAGTGCCACGTTGGCTAAATGGGATGTGTAAGTGAGTAAAGCAGTAAACGTGCATGTGGTGTGTGCAAAACAGGGTGGGGTGTGCCCGGGGCCTTTTTCAAACAAATGGGCCCATGGGTCCAATCAAGCCAATCAAGAGAGGATATTAAATCATACAAGTGCCAGCAAACATCGATCAGGAACATACTCATATGGTTTAATTCAAGCTTTAAACGTGCACATCTCTAGCATTCATCAATTAGCAAATCAATTAATAAATAAGGGCCTATAATAATTAATTAGATCTAATCATCGCAATAGGCACAATTTTTATAATTTTTAAGGTCCAATCAATGATCACTTTTAAGTGATCCAAAATAAATCGAGATTCCAATAGGTGTTACATTGATGATAGAATGACAATGGTTGAGATGAGCTCACTCTCAAGAACATTAATTGTGCCAACATTAGATAAATTCAGATTTTCTGTGAATTAGGAAAATACAATCTGAACTTGCATCGATGATATCTAAGGCTCTCGATAACGAAATCGAGTGAACTCAAGTTCTAAATTAATCTACTCGATGAGATCTACATTTTAGTAATAGATGTTCAGACTTAGTTCTCATCAGAATGTTCTGTAAAAACGTTTTAACGTTGCTGTCCCAACTTTCATTCAGAAAAAATTCCAGATTTACAGATTGAACTTGCATCGATGATATCTAAGGCTTCCGATAACGAAATTGAGTGAACTCAAGTTCTAAATTAATCTAATCGATGAGATTTACGTTTTATTAATAGGTTCCCAGATTTAATTCTAACTAGAATGTTCTATAAAAAAGTTTTAACATTGCTGTCCTAACTTTCATTCAGAAATAATTCCAGATTTACAGATTGAACTTGCATCGATGATATCTAAGGCTTCTGATAACGAAATTGAGTGAACTCAAGTTCTAAATTAATCTACTCGATGAGATCTACGTTTTATTAAGAGGTTCTCAGACTTAATTCTCACTAGAATGTTCTGTAAAAAAATTTTAACGTTGCTGTCCCAACTTTCATTCAGAAATAATTCCAGATTTACAGATTGAACTTGCATCGATGATATCTAAGGCTTCCGATAACGAAATTAAGTGAACTCAGATTCTAAATTAATCTACTCGACGAGATCTATGTTTTATTAATAGGCTCTCAGACTTAATTCTCACTAGAATATTCTTTAAAAACGTTTTAATATTTCTGTCCAACCTTCATCATTCCATCAATTTGAATCTTTCATTATTTATGGGTCATCAAAAAGTGATCCTTAATTGAAAAAAAAAAAATGCAATACCAAAAATCATCTACAATCAAAAATAAAAAATAAAAATAAACAGAAAAAATAAATGAAATAAATCCAACTAAATAATAAAAAAACTAGGTCATCTTGGCAATGCTCCCATACTTGGGGTTTTTCAAGTTTGATCCTCAATAGTCCCCAGTGGAATCGCCACTGAAAGCGCCCTCGATCCGCGGGGTGCGCGAATCCGCTTTTGACCCTTGAGGTTTGGGAGTCGCCACCTAGTTGTTAAGGTCTAGGAACCAAACTGACTCTAAAAAAGGCAAACTAATCTACGAAAGAGAAAAAGAGTCCGGGGATCACGTTACGGGGTTGGAAGGTGTTAGGCACCAACCCCGCCCGGCCAAAGCCGGTCTCTACTAACTTTCCAAGTAAATCACATTGCTAAAAACCTAGATAGAAATAAAAATAATAATAATAAAAAACTGATACCTTTCCGATAGCAAGGATTTTGCTCCCTCAGATCTGACCAAAAGAACTCCTTGTACTGTACTCCCTTGCTCCGTTCTGTCTCCGGATTTGACTTCGGATCTCCTAGATCAAGGTATCTCCTTGTTTTTTAATCTGAACTCTTCAAGTTTGTTACAGATTTGAGGGTGTTTTTTGAGGGATTTTAGGTGTTTTCTAGACTAAAATTGAAGGAGGGATGTTAGGTAAGGAGTTGGGGCTCCAAAACTAGGGTTTATGGGGGGCTAGGAGAGCTTCTAGACCTACTTCTCCTAGGGTTTTTGATTTGATACGAAAATAGGGCGTGAGCACCTCTATTTATAGATGTTTTTTAGGGTTGATTTGGATAGAGTTAGTATTTAATTAGAGATCTTTTAATTAGAGTTGTGTTTTAGTTAAAATTGTTTTAGGTAGAATTGTGTTTTAATTAGAATTATTTTAGGTAGAATTTTTTTTTAAGTTTGAACTCTATTAGATAGAGTTATTATTTAATTAGAATTCTATTATGACTTTTGGTCTTATTTAATTGACTTTTAATGTTTTGACTTTAGTCTTAATTGATTGACTTTTAATATCTTGACTTCAGTCTTGCTTAATTGACTTTAATTTTGACTTCAGTCTCACTTAATTGACTTTAATACCTTGACTTCAGTCTTGCTTGATTTACTTTAAATTTTTGGAGAACCCCCTTCCATTATTTCTTTAATTCTTTGGACCCCCAAATGGAGGGGTCCTTAAAGAAATATCCCACGAACCCTCAACAATTTTGCCTGAGAATCCGATTAATAAATTTTTTAGGTTCAAAATTTTAAATTAATTTCATTAATGATTAAATTTAATTATCTAATATTTTATTTATTAATTTCGAAATTTTTTATCATGAAAATTATGAAATTACCGTTTTACCCCTGAAGAGGACTTTTCACGTTTCAAGTCGGTTTTTAATGTTCTAGGATGTTTTAGAATCGGTTTTTCGTAAGGAATTCAATGGAAATATTAGTTTTTGTTATTTATGAAATTTTTTGTGTGAAATGGTTGTGAACTGTATGAGGGGCATTTTCGTAATTTTGTCAAATTCTGTTAAAATTGGTGAAATGATTTATTTGGTTCCGATTTGTTATTTTATGGGTTCGAAAGAGTTTTCCTAAGCGTAACGTAGGCTCTAGGGTCGTTTTGAGATTAGGGGTATTTTGGTAATTTGGTAATTTTTAGTGATTTTTATCGTGAAATTTCTTTTTGGTCTGCAAGATGATGATTTCTATGTTTCTGGGGTCGTATTTTCCTAGCGTAGCGTGGTTTCTAATGTTTTGTCAATTTGAGATACCTCATCCGGATTTCTAAAACGGATCTGGTAACAAAGTAAAGGAATGGAATACACATCCATCATTGGGAATCCTTGCGATCGGGTTGACGAGTTGATTAATCAGGCGAGTGCAAAAATGGGGTGTCTACAGGTGGCCAGATAAATTGCATTGCACATTATAAATTTAGAGTTTAGAAACTTCCTTATAGGTCACGACTCGAACTTATCGTGGGTGTTCTCAGGTTATTTTTTTTTTAAATGTTGAGATTAGGAAGTTACAATTTTGTCCTTAAGATACCAAACTTTGATCTGATTTGATTCAAGGCTATCATATCATTGGTGCGCCAACCCAATAAAGAATCCATTCTAAATGTGACAATAGTTCATAATGATCCAGCCAATCTCGATCTAACAATCATAATGGGTCAGACCATTTATATAAAAGTGGTATTCAAACTCTTTTCTAATTCGAGTCCCAACCCATTTCAAAAGAAGAAAAAATATTTTCCAAAGGAAAAGAAAAGGATTTTTACAAAAAGATCTATTTTTTGCATGGGAAAATTGTTGAAAGTTGTTATTCAATGAAAATATTATTTTTCAATGATTTTTAATAATTCAATAAAATTATTTTTCCTTTTGAAATAATGATTTTCAATGGGTTAGTGCACATATGTCAATAAAATCTCGGTTTTCATTAAAATATTATGAAAATGGTAACATTGAAATTGATAAAATTCACCTTCAATTAGGTTTCAGGGTTATCATTATGCCTAAACTTGGTACTCTTAAGTCACCTATCGTCTAGAATAGACGTAGTCTATCCCCTTTGTACCGTAATACATCGGGGCAGGATCTCGCTTAGGCACTGATTTTAATCAAGAAGTACAGTTAGTGAACGTAGATTAACTTTGATATATTGTATGTGTACGAGTCTAGGGTTGACGATTGGGATATGTGACTTGTGGCTTACAATAGGACAAAAGGCTCAAGTTGCCCCAGCGTGGATGCATCAATATACCTTTCAGAGTCACCTAATCAAGCAGTACTGATTCCCCAATTTTATATACCCAAAGGTATGTGACTGGAGTTGTAGTTTTTATGAATGACGTCACATCTCCGAAGAAACTGGGCCACGCACTAGTGTCACGTTGGCTACAAGGGACATGCAAGCGTGCAATGCAATAAAATAAACATACTAGTGGTGTGTGCCAAATAGGGTGGGGTGTGCCCGGGGCATTTTTTCAAATAAATGGGCCCATGGGCCAGATCAAACCATCACAATATGGATCTCACATCAATACTAATCAAAGTTTACATAATTCATAGCATCGAGATTAAAATTAAAACAAGCATATCAAAAATATATATGTAGAGATCATAGTATATTAGATGGGCAATCACAACAAAAACTAATAATCCGAGCTAACATTGAAACAAACACACAATTTTTAGTCCAAGCCAAAAAGAATTTTTTTCTGGTCCAATCAATGATCACCTGTGGGTGACCCCAAACTAAATCGGGATTTCAATGAATATCGAATCAAAGATATAATGATATTTGAATATGAGACACGGAGTAGTGTTATTTTTACTTTTTTCTTTTTTCATTTAAAAAAAAAAACAAAGTCCTAAAAAAACAAAAAATAAAATAAAAAAATAAAAAAACAGAATATTATTTACACGTCCATTGTTTACTTAGAACACATCAACTTTTTTTTTAAATGGTTGTTTTCATATAGGTTGGTGTGTATTATAAGTAAACATTAGTGTGTTAATAACAATTCATGGCAAGATGAACCGAATGATCACAATTTGCATCAGTTAAATTATGCGAAAATTACATAAAAGACAAGCTTATTTAACCGCAGTTTCTCGTTTGATCCACTGGTTTTGGGTCCCCGGAAATTTCAAAAAATTTCCAAAAAAAAGTCTAAATCCATAGCCTCCCTGTTCGAGCAATCCCCAAATTGAACTAACACCCATTGGGTTAGATTTTGATATCTGAGATCAGAGACACAAATGAACTCAATCGAAGAAGTTCTTTTTAAAAAAAAAAAAATTAAACCAAACGATTTGATGATGAAGATAACTGGACAAAGATCAGGGAAGAGGGAAAAAAATTATTTTCCTTTCTTTTCCTCCACTTTGCTGCAACGTCTGATTCCAAGATAAATGGACATTATCGTTATTTTTCTCACCATCCAATCGATGTTTCAGCCGACGAACAGGCTCGACCATAGTAATAGAAGTAGCCTTCAAAGCTACAACAACTTTGGCTGCAACATCTGATTCTAAGAGGAATTCAAACCTCGACTAAAAACATCTGATATGGCAACGAAAATCCCTTTCTCTCACGATCTCATACATAAACCAAATTTTAAAAGAAAAAAAAAACAAATTTTTTGTCATTAAAGCTCTATTAGAGATTGAAATGGACGTAGAAACGCTTATGGAACCAATTCCACTGGCCATGATTTTCATTCACCTCTATTATCGATTCAACGATTACAAGATTTCCCATGTTTGATCGAAACACAATAAAATTCTTGGTTCAAATTTGAAACTTACAAATCAAATTTTCGCAAAGAGACTGACACAAATCAAAAGGATTTTTTTTCTTCGATTGAAATCTCAAACTTTCACTCAAAATCATAAATCAATCGGATTAAAGGGTGGAAATCGATCGAGTTAAGAGGTATCTCAAATCTCCGTTGGACACCATGGAGCTGGGGTAGAAATCGTGTTAAAAAGACAAAGGTTGGAAAATAAAACATGATTTTTTTACTAGGGACGCACCATCGAATTAAAACAATGAGTTGCTACTCTTGCTAACCGTAGACACCCCAGTTTTACCCTCGCCTGATTAATCAACTCGTCAACCTGTTCGCAACAGTTCTCAGTGATGGATGTTTATTCCAATACTTTATTTTGTTATCAGATATGTTTCAGAAATCCGGATGAGGTATTTCGAACTGACAAAACTGTAGAAACCACACTACGCTAGGAAAATATGCCCCAGAAACATAGAAATCATCATTTTTCAGACAAAAAGAAGCTTCACGATAACAATCACTAAAAAATGATCAAATTACCAAAATACCCCTAACCTTAAAATATCCCTAGAGCCTACATTACGCTTAGGAAAATCCTTCCGAACACATAAAACAACAAATCGAAATCAAATAAATCATTTTACCAATTTTCACAGAATTTGACAAAATTACGAAAATGCCCCTTATAAAGTTCACAACCATTTCACACAAAAAATTTCATAAATGACACAAACCAATATTTCTATTGAATTTCTTACGAAAAATAAATTCTAAAATATCGTAGAACATAAAAAACTGACTTAAAACGCAAAAAGTCCTCTCCAAGGGCAAAACGATAATTTCACAATTTTTATAATTAAAATTTTTGAAATTAATAAATAAAATATTAAATAATTAAAGTTAAATATTAATAAAATTAATTTAAAATTTAAACTAAAAAAATCGATCAATCAGACTCTCAGGCAAAATTGTTGAGGGTTGCCAAGATATTTCTTCAAAGACCCCTCCATTTAGGAGTCCACAGAATTACAGATATAATAGAGGAGGGTTCTCTAAAAAATTAAAGTCAATCAAGCAGGACTAGAGTCAAGGAATTAAAGTCGATCAAGTAAGACTAAAGTCAAAATTAAAGTCAATCAAGTAAAACTAAAGTCAAGATATTAAAATCAATCAATTAAGACTAAAGTCAAAATCTTAAAATCAATCAAATAAGATCAAAAGTCAAAACCCTAATAGAGTTCTTATTAAATAATAACTCTATTTATAGAATTCTAACTAAAATACAACTCTACCCAAAATAATTCCAATTAAAATACAACTTTACCTAAAATAATTCTAACTAAAATACAACTCTAACTAAAAGAATTCTAATTAAACACTAATTCTATCTAAACAGACCCTTAAAAAATCTATAAATAGGAGCCTCCACACCCTATTTTCATATCAACTCATAAACCCTAAGAGAAGTAGGTCAAAAAGCTTCCCTAGCCTCCCATAAACCCTAATTTTGAAGCCCCAACTCCTTACCTAACACGCATACTTCAATTTTAGCTTGAAAAACCCTTAGAAACCCTTCAAAAATACTCTAAAATCTATAACAAATTCAAAGAATCCAGATCCAAGAAAGAGATACTTTGCCTCGGAGATCAGAAATCAGATTCGGAGACAGAACGAAGCAAGGAGTATGGTATAAGGAGCAGTTTTATCAGATCCGAGGGAATAAAATCTTTGCACATCGAAGGTAAAATTTTCTTTATTTTTTTATCTAGATTTTTGTTAGCAATGTAATCTTATTTGGGATAAGTAGAGACCAGCATTGGCCGGGCGAGGTTGGTGCCTAACACCTTCCAACCCCATAATGTGATCCCTGGATTCAGTTTTTCATTAGTAGATTAGTTTTTTATCCGTTTAGAGTCAGTATTTAGTTCCTAGACCGTAATAACTAGGTGGCGACTCCCAAACCTCAAGGGCCAAAAGTGGATCCGCACACCCCGCGGATCGAGGGTGCTTTCAGTGGCGACTCCGCTGGGGACTTTTGAGGATCAGACTTGAAAAACCCCAAGTTTGGGAATATTGCTATTTAGACCTAGTTTTTTATTATTATTTTTGTTTTTAGTTTACTTGATTCGATTATTTGTTAGGACTATGGCACTTTCTCGGCGTTGTTTGGATTAATTGCTATGACTTGTTTAAGGGACATTTGGGATAACCCAAAATAAGGCATGATATCGGGAGATTAAGGGCATGCGAATGGTTGATAGCACATTGTTATTTATTGGGATATCTTATTCTTTTTATATTATCCTCTATTGATTCAATTTTGAATATTTTTATTAGGCACGTAATTTTCTTATGATTCAATCGAGGGTTATTTATAATGACTCTAAATACATAAGGAGATTTAATTAAGGATGGAGTGATGACTAATGAATCTTGAAGTTTTTATTTTTTTTTAGGATTCTATCTTTGAGCATTGTTTGTTTACTTATTTATTTATTATTTTTTTTAATTTTCGTTTAAAGGTATGCGATGTACCCTTCGACAACATTTTTTATTTGTTTTTTTTTTTTAAGGATTTTTTTTGTGGCATGCTTTCTATTGACAGCAAGGAGGAAGTAACGAAATTTTTTTAAAGGTTCTGTAAATAGGTGCTGGTGCGCTTGGTGTGCCACAAATAAGTTGTTGTTCTTTTTCTTTTACACCACCAATACATGATGATGTGTTTGGTGTGCCAAAAACAAAACTGTTTCTTTAAAAAACTACACATCGTCTTCTTCATTAATTTTATACCCATTTCCATCGATCTCAACAGAGAGTTGGGAGATTTCTTTTCATCTCTTTGTTTTCTTTCCTTTTCTATGGGTTTGATCCATCGATTAACCTCTGCCAAACTCCATTCTAAAGATTCGATTGAATCATAATATAGGCCTAGCCAAGCCCATTAAATGGTCTGTTGAGACTGGGCTCCTGGCACAACAATGGCCCAACAAACCCATACTCCTAAGTCCTAATCCAAGCCCAGCCCTCTTAATAAAAGGGTTCACTCAAACTTTCTTTGCAGAAGCCTAACCCAAACTATACTATAAGGTATACTTACAAGTCCATGGCTCGGTAGTAATTTAAGGGACCTGTGAATCCTGATTCTAGAATTTATCGGCATAAGATTGGAGTTCTTCCTCAGTAATCCATAACAGGGACGATGATGGAGTCTCAAGAAAGTCAACAATCCCCATGCCAGGAGAAGCAATCAGAAGATCATCCTTGTTGATCAACATGAATTTCTTCATCACTGTTAAATAATCGTATCGTGCAAAAGCCTTCTCTGCCTGTCCAGGTTCCTATCCAACATCACAATTAACCAATTCATATTAACAGAAATACATAAATGCATACATGGATAGAAAAGTTGGATTCAAGTCCTCAAAAATATGGTTCGGTCAGCTCATCCTTGTTTGATTTCCTCATATTGAACTTTCTCTATACGCTGTTTTAAAAGCCAATCGATTTTCTTCGATTTTTCGGCAACTCTCCTTTCAATTTTTTTTTATTTTTTTGACGCATTCACCAGGATCTGATTGGGAATCTATGTTTTTTTTTTATCATTCAAATTTTTGAAAACACAGAAGATCTGAGTTTTTTTTGTTTTGAACTAGTTTGATTTTAGGTTGGAGTTTGTTGTTTGGTGAAGATGAACTAAAGATTACTTTTGGTTGAACAATGGGGAATGTTTTGGAGAAATTTGGTTTTGTTCTTAAATTTTTATTTTTTTCTTTCTTCTCTATTGGTGGATTTTTGTTTGTTTAGAATTTAGGAGATTTTGGGTAAATTTTATGGATTTTCTAGAATTTAAAATTCGAAACGAAACCAGAGAGAGGATACCAATTTTCAGGGATGGAAGCTTTATTAAAGGTTTTCCAAGTTTTTCTTAATTTATTTCCCCCTTCTCTCTTTAAATTGCAGCATTGATTTAGAGGTTTTTTTTTTTTTTAAACAAAGTTTCATGACGTTTTTTGGTGCATCTGGTTTTAATCTCGATTTAGAATTTAAGATCAAGTAAGGGAGCGTAATAATTAAGTAATTGAATCCTATGGGAAAAAAGAATTGGAGGGATGTGCGGGTTGGAGAGATCTGAGAAGAAATTTGATTACGACGGCAGATTTGAAAATTTTGAAGACATTGGGAGAATTTAAGGTTGAAATTGGAGAATTCTGTGACCGAATTTTTTTTTTCTTCCTTTTGAACCCACAAAAGAACCGTTACTTATTTCTGATTCATAATATAGTGAAAATTAATTCAAGTTGAGGGAAACATTACTCCAATGAGATTCAAAATCTACTGTCCGAGTTTTTTTTTTTTTTGGGACCAAAACTATTAAATTGGGTGAATCAGTGTAATTTATTCGTTTGTTCCAGTGGTTTATTTAAACAGATGGGTTATTCGTTTTCCCTTCTCAAAATCACTATCGTCACACCTATTCATACTTGGAAAATATCCCCCTTATGATGCTGATCAATAATTTCTTTGGTCATGAACGTACAAGGTGGTGTGGCGATTTTTTTTTTTTTTTTGCTTTCTTCCTTTCCAAATTTTGCACTTAGGCTTTTTAATTAGCAAAAGTTTTTTTTTATTATCTAGTTATTTATTTTTAAAATAATAAAAAAAAAAAGGTGGGGGAATTGATCTCTCATTTTATCCTCAATTTAAATGTCCATTGAAATCCCAATTTGTTTAAGATCATCCAAAATAACCTTTGATTGGGTCATAAAAATTACAAAAGTTATGCCTATTGCAATGATTGGATCTAATTAATTATTACTGAAAGCGCCCTCGATCCGCGGGGTGCGCGGATCCGCTTTTGACCCTTGAGGTTTGGGAGTCGCCACCTAGTTATTATGGTCTAGGAACCAAACTGACTCTAAAACGGATAATGAACTAATCTTCTACAGAAAATCTGAATCCGGGGATCAAGTTACGGGGTTGGATGGTGTTAGGCACCAACCCCGTCCGACCATTACCGGTCTCTACTTATCCCAAATATCTACATCGCTAATGACAAACCTAGATTAAAAAATAATGGAAAATCTTACCTTCGATCTGCAAAAGTGATATTCCCTCAGATCTGGTGAAAACGGCTCCTTGTACCGTATTCCTTACTTCGTTTTATCTCCAGATCTGATTCCTGATCTCCGAGGTAAGGTATCTCCTTCTTGGATCTGGGTGTTTGAATTTGTTGTAGATTTTTGGGATGTTTTTGAGAGGTTTTTGGGTATTTTTTAAGCTAAAATCGAAGCATGGGTGTTAGGTAAGGAGTTGAGGCTCCAAAATTAGGGCTTTGGAGAGGTTGTGGAGGCTTCTTCACCTACTTTTCCTAGGGTTTTTTCTTTGATACGAAAATAGGGTGTGGAGGTTCCTATTTATAAAGTTTTTTAGAAGCATTAGGGTTTGATTAGGGTTTCTTTTAGGGTTCCAATTAGGATTTTGACTTAGTCTTTAGGGTTTTAATTTAAGGTTTTGACATTAGTATTATGAGATTGACTTGATTAGTTTAGATTAGGGTTTTGATTTAGGGTTTTGACCTTAGTCTTATGAGATTGACTTGATTAGTTTAGATTAGGGTTTTGATTTAGGGTTTTGACTTTAGTCTTATGAGATTGACTTTAATACTTGACTTTAGTCTTACTTAATTGACTTTAATTTTGACTTTAGTCTTATTTGATTGACTTTAATATCTTGACTTTAGTCTTGTTGGTTGACTTTAAATTTTTGGAGAACCCCCCTCTATTATATCTTTGATTCTTCGGACCCCCAAATGGAGGGGTCCTTAAAGAAATATCTTGCGAACCATCAACAATTTTTCTTGAAAGCCTGATTGATCAAATTTTTGGTTTAAATTTTATAATTAATTTTATTAATATTTCACTTTACATTATTTAATGATTTATTTATTAATTTATAAAATTTTAATTATTAAAATTGTGAAATTACCATTTTGCCCTCGGAGAAGATTTTTTACATTTTAAGTCGTTTTTCAATGTTCCAAGATGTTTTGGAATCAATTTTTTATAAGGAATTCAATGGGAATGTTGGTTTTTGTCATTTATGAATTTTTTTGTATGAAATGGTCGTGAACTTTATGAGGGGTATTTTCGTAATTTTATCAAATTTTGTGAAAATTGGCGAAGTTGTTTACTTGGTTTCGATTTGTTGTTTTATGTATTTGAGTGGGTTTTCCTAAGCGTAATGCAGGCTCTAGGGTTGTTTTGATGTTAGGGGTATTTTGGTAATTTATTTATTTTTAGTGATTTTTATCGTGAAACTTCTTTTTGGTTTGCAAGATGATGATTTCTATGTTTCTGGGGTCGTATTTACCTAGCATAGCGTGGTTTCTAAGTTTTGTCAGTTCGAGATACCTCATCCGGATTTCTGAAACATATCTGGTAACAAAATGAAGCATTGGGATAAACATCCATCATTGGGAACCTTTGCGATCGGGTTGACGAGTTGATTAATCAGGCGAGTGCAAAAATGGGGTGTCTACAATTACATGCCCTTATTCATTAATTGATTTGCTAATTGATGTATGTAGGAGATGTGCATGTTTAAATCTTAAATTGAACTATATGAGTATGTTTTTGATCAATGTATGGCTACACTTTGATTTAATATCCTCTATTGTATGGTTTAATTGGACCCATGACTTAATCTGTTTAAAAAAGGCCTCGGGCACACCCCACCCTATTTTGCACACACCACATGCACCTTTATTGTTTTGCACACTTACACATCCTATATAGCCAACGTGGCACTAGTGCGTGGTCCGGTCTTTTCGGAGATGCGACGTCATTCATGAAAATCACAACTCCAGTCACGTACCTTAGGGTATATCTAACTAGGACATCAGTACCGTCTGATCAGGTAACTCTGAAAGGTATATTGATGCACCCAGGCTGGAGCGACCTGAGCCTTTGACCTATTGTGAACAACACAGTCACATGTCCCGATTGCCAACGTAGTACTAGTACGTGGTCGGTCCCCTCGCTGGATGCCAAACCATTTATGAAAGCTACAACTCTTGACTCGTACCTATAGGTATATAAAAGATAATCTAAGTATATCAATTGCACTTTTTGGTCAAAACCGGTGTCTAAGTGAGATCTTGCCCCGCTGTACCCTACTGTACGAGAGGGATAGACTACGTCTATTCTAGACAAAAGGTATTTAAGTGGGCCCTTGCTAAGCATCGTGCGCCACCTCTCAACTAGAGATTAAACTGGCTGTTTTTTGCTTCAGAGAAGTGAATTGAGGTTTTAGATTATCACCTATACGATATACCAAACCAAATCACCACGTATCGAGAGGTATATAGGTGTACTTGAACAAGGGTGGCCAGATAAAAATACATTTCATATAGTAAGCTTAGAGTCTAGAAACCTCCTCTGTAGGTCATGACTCGAACTGACTATGGGTGCTCCCGGGTTGCTTTATTTAATCCAACCAAAAGGTAAGTGAGTGGACCAGTCCACACCACTCCAATCAAACCCGCAATATCGGTTCAACCCGATAAATTTAATTGATAAGACATACTGGTCAATATCAAGTTAAACCAATTAGTCCCATTTGCAAATGGATCTTATAGAGCAACATATGGATCGGCTGAACTAATTGGATGAAGTGATGCAAGTAGAATATTCAGATCCATTGGGTCGAACCGACCCAAACTCAAATGGGTACATAGTCCCAATCACCTTGTATCGACCAGTTTAATTAAATGGACTGAATATTACATACTTTACAAGATCAGTAAATCATATTCATGTAATATTTCTTGATCGAAATATTTCATTGGTTAGAGATTTTGAATTTAGGGGTTAACTCAAGCTATCAAGAGAAACCTCTATTTATTAAAAGTCTAATCTAGGGTCCATAACTAGTAATCCACCTTTGATGGGATTTTTAGGGTTATCATTGCACCCAAACTTAAGCGTCCACCTCTTAGTTAGAGTCGTAAGTCCAGTCGGATAGAACGAACGTTGGTACCAAGTCAACAGGCGAAAATGGCTTCAGAGTCTGAGCTTACGAAAATTCGTAAGATTTTGGCAGCCTTTGCCAATGATATCAATAGTATAAAAGGCAAAGTAGAAGTCTTAGAATAGATTTCAAAATCAACGGGCAACCCCCTTGATGATCCTAAAGGAAAAAAGATAGAAGAAAATACAGCGAGACATGCCCATGAAGTCTTCGAACTCGATGGAGATGAAAAGTATGTTGATGAGAATCCAGTGTTAGCCAACAGAATGTCTCAACTAGAGTCAGCTATGAAGAGTATAAAGGGTATCGATAAAATTACAACGGGCATTGAAGCCCTGAACCGTATCCCTAGAATTCATCTGCCAGAGAAGTTTGTGATGCCTGAAATGGACAAGTTCAGTAAGGTAGGTTGTGCAAAAATGCATCTTAACATATATGTTACTAACATGCGCACTATGGGGCTCAGTGATGAACAGATGACACTACTATTTCAGCGAACTCTATCCGGGTCAGCTCTACGATGGTTGATGTCTCAAGACCCAACTATGGTAGGTACATGGAAAAATATGTCAAAGACTTTCTAGCATCAGTACAAGTACAGTACCAAAATTGAAACTTCGATAAGGGACTTGGAGTCAACTAAACAGAAGAATGGGGGAATATTTACTGACTTCATCGGTCGTTGGAGGGCCAAGGCTGCACAAATGTGGGATAGACCTTCAGAGAAAGAACAAGTGGCTATTATCTTAAAAAATCACTCGCAAGGGTATGCCGGATATCTAGTCTCCCAATACCTTCCTACATTCGAGTCTTTATTGCAAGCTGGTAGCCAATTTGAAGATGCTTTCGCTTCCGGAATCCTTTCCAATTCTTCTAACAACAAGTTCAAAAAGTCTTTCACCAATTCCAAGTCTAGTACTGATCACGCCTATGTAGCCAATATGTCTACTACACTCATCCAATCTACTATCCTACCTAGTAATCAAGTTAACCCTAATCAACCTCGACCGCGTAGGAAATTCACCAATCTTGGTATGCCTTTGAGCATTGTCTTTAAAAATTTATTAAGTAAAGGGCTCATTGCACCTCTCCAACCTCGACCTTTACCAAATCTACTCCCCACTTCTCATAATCCTAACATATTTTGTGAGTTTCACCAAATTCTTGATCATCTTATGGATCGTTGCGTCGCTCTTCGTCATACAGTTCAAGACCTCATTGACTCCAAAAAAGTTACTGTCCCTTCCCCTGAGCAGCCAAATGTTACTACCAACCCTCTACCCATTTACCAATCTCCTCAGACTTTGAATATGGTATCCAATACTCAACTCTCGTTTGACCCAATCCTTCCCATCCGATCAGTCAATTATAAACCTCATAGCCCCTCTCTTACCAAAATAACGGTCCCTAATGAGGTTTTCACCATCAAATGCAGTTTTGACTAAGAGAGAAGAAATAAGTCTGAAGAATGCAAAGAATCTGAAGAAGAAGACTCAGTTCAACCGTTTGGAAATAGTTTCTCAAGTTCTCAGTCTGTAATCAAGTCCGTTGTGGGTAATTGTCTTTAGTTGTTTATGAGTCTTGAGTCTAGTTCTTTCTATCAATTCAGTAATCAAGTCTATTTTTTTTTATTTCTGATTTTGTTGTGGTCAAGTTAGTTTGTCGAATCTGCAATGGTGTCAGTTGCCCCATCTAAATTTAATTGAATAAAGAAAATTTTTTAATACCTTGAGCACATTAACGAATTAACTAATAATTGACTTCAAGGATAAATTCCTCTAATAAGGAAACACCTTTTGAATGAGAAAATAAATGTCTTGCTTGAGGAAGCAAAGGTCATTGACCTAGGAACAAAAATAATTCCCAAGAAATTCAGATTGGAACTAACTTATCCCTAGAAGAACACAAGGAGATAATGAGTTTTCTCAAAAAATTTAAAAGACTTGTTCGCTTGGGCCTATGAGGATATGTTAGGTGCAAGCTTGGGTATTTTCTAATGCGGATTAGATACTAACTGGAGAAAATGAGATCAAGGAAGATGTTCTCAAAATGGTAGTGCTCCCAAAATAGGTTACCATTCTCAGACTGTGCGGATCCGGCTTTGATTTTTGAGGTTTAGAAGTCGCCACCTAGTTATTACGGTCTAGGAATCGAATATTGACTCTAAATAGATGAAAGCAACTAATATACGAATAAAAAGAGACTATGGCCCGGGGATCATGTTACGGGGTTGAAAAGTGTTAGGTACCAACCCCGTCCGACAAACGTCGATCCCTACTATTTCTCAAAAAAGATTACATTGCTAAAAGACCTAAAATAAATAAAAAAGTAAAAAAATATACATAGATGATCGCAACGATTGTTCCTTCAGTACTAGTGGGGTGTGTCATTGTACGAGTTTCCTTACTTTTCTTCCGTCATTGGATCTACTTAAAATCTCCAAGTTGAGGTGTCTTCTTCTTAGATTTAAGTATTTTTTATATTTTTTGAAGGATTTCTAAGTGTTTCTGAAGGGTTTTTGGGCGTCTTTTGAGTAAAAACTGGGGTTTGGATGATAAGTAGGGAATTATAACTTGAAAATTAGGGTTTAGAAAAAGTTAAGGAGACTTTTTACCTATTTTTACTAAGGTTTATTTCAACTTACGAAATTACTTTGACCTATTAAAAGGTTTATTTTAATAAGTGGGCAACCATCAACAATTTTGCCTAAGGACTTGATTGATTAATTTTCTTGGTTCAAATTTTTAAATTAATTTTATTATATTTCACTTTACGTTAATTAATGTTTTATTTATTAATTTCAAAATTTAAGATTTTTTTAATTGAAAAATTATCATTTTGCCTATAAACATGAAGATAACTTTTACGTTTCAAATCGTTTTTCGATGTTCTGGGATATGTTGGAATCAATTTTTCGTAAGGAATTCAATTGGATTATAGGTTTATGTCATTTACAAATTTTTTGTATGAAACGATTGTCAACTTTATGAGGGGCATTTCGTAACTTTGTCAAATTTGGTGAAAATTGGCGGAATGATTTATTTAATTTCAATTTATTATTTTATATGTTTGAAAGGGTTTTCTAAGCATAAAGTGGGCTCTAAGGATGTTTTGATGTTAAGGGTATCTTGATAATTTGATCATTTTTTAGTGATTTTTATCATAAAGCTTCTTTTTGTCTGTAAAAATGATGATTTCTATGTTTTTGAAGTTATATTTTTTTAGCGTAGCGTGGTTTCTATAATTTTGTTAGTTTGAGATACCTCATTCAAATTTTTGAAACATATCTAGCAACAAAATAAAGCATTGGAATATTCATCCATCATTAGAAACCGTCACAATCGGGTTGACGAGTTGATTAATCAGGCGAGTACAAAAATGGGGTGTCTACAGGCGCCTTGATAAAAGACTATCTTTCAATCGTTTCAGATAGGCTTAAGAATGGTTGTAAACCGTTTCTAATTTCCATTTTTGGTGTAGTGAATCAAGTGGTTAGTTTATCATTTGAATATAGGTTTAACATCAACATCACCAAGAAGTTAAGCAATTTTATTTTATTTGATCACATTTCATTTTTTAGAAATCAGAATAGAGTCAATAAAAATAATTAATTTTAGTCAAATAAAAGAAAAAGAAAGGTTCCATCAAAGGGTAAAGTATAATATGGTGATGCAAGGCATAATCATATATTTTGCTCACAAAAAACATATGTTAAAATAAATATATTATAATGATATAATTAAAAAGGTATTATTAAAAAAAATTTATAAATACAATAAATAATTCTAACTGAGATTTTTTTGCACCCTCGAATTAATAATATTGGATCTCTCTCACCAATTTTTTAAGAAAATTTCTTTTTGCATTTATATATTGAATGGAAAAAAGTGTTGTAGTTTGTATGGGTGTGAATATAGAAATCAAGCAACAGAAAAAAGTGTTGCATTTGTACGGGTGTGAATATTGAAATCCCTTTGTAAATCCTTAAAACAAATCCCTTTCATTTAGTCATAATTTAAGTTTTTGTTCTGTAGATACGTGAATTTCGTCATTATGACGGTCACATCTACTAAGGTTAGGAGTCGTCATTATTCATTTTGTAAGTCGGTGTAAATGGTCACTGTAGACACCCCATTTTTGCATTCGCCTGATTATTAACTCGTCGACCCGATCGCAAAGGTTCCCAATGATGGATGCCTATTCCAATGCTTTATTTTGTTACCAGATATGTTTCAGAAATCCGGATGAGGTATCTCGAACTAACAAAACTTAGAAACCACGCTACGCTAGGAAAATACGACCCCAGAAACATAGAAATCATCATCTTGCAAACCAAAAAGAAGCTTCACGATAAAAATCACTAAAATTACCAAATTACCCCTAACATCAAAACAACCCTAGAGCCTGCATTACGCTTAGGAAAACCCACTCAAACACATTAAACAACAAATCGAAACCAAGTAAACCACTTCGCCAATTTTCACAAAATTACGAAAATACCCCTCATAAAGTTCACAATCATTTCATACAAAAAACTTCATAAATGACAAAAACCAACATTCCCATTAAATTCCTTACGAAAAACTGATTCCAAAACATCTTGAAACATTGAAAAACGACTTAAAACGTAAAAAATCCTCTCCGAGGGCAAAATGATAATTTCACAATTTTCATAATTAAAAAATTCGAAATTAATAAATAAAATATTAAATAATTAAAGTAAAACATTAATAAAATTAATTTAAAATTTTGAACCTAAAAAATTGATCAATCGGACTTTCGAGTAAAATTGTTGAGGGTTCGTGGGATATTTCTTTAAGGACCCCTCCATTTGGGGTCCAAAGAATTAAAGATATTTTAGAGGGGGGTTCTCCAAAAATTAAAAGTAAATCAAGCAAGACTGAAGTCAAGGTATTAAAGTCAATTAAGCAAGACTAAAGTCAAAATTAAAGTCAATTAAGTAAGACTAGAGTCAAATATTAAAGTCAATCTCATAAGACTAAAGTCAAAACCCTAAATCAAAACCCTAATCTAAACTAATCGAGTCAATCTCATAAGACTAAGGTCAAAACCCTAATCAAAATCCTAATCTAAACTAATCAAGTCAATCTCATAAGACTAAAGTAAAAACCCTAAAACCCTAAAGACTAAGTCAAAACCCTAATTGAAACCCTAAAAGAAATCCTAATCAAACCCTAATGCTTCTAAAAACTTTATAAATAGGAGCCTCCACACCCTATTTTCGTATCAAAGAAAAAACCCTAGAAAAAGTAGGTGAAGAAGCCTCCATAACCTCCCCAAAACCCTAATTTTGGAGTCCCAACTCCTTCCCTAACACCCCTACTCCGATTTTAGCCTAAAAAACACCCAAAAACCTCTCAAAAACATCTCAAAAATCCACATAAATTTGAAGCACCCAGATCCAAGAAGGAGATACCTTACCTCGGAGATCAGAAATCAGATCCGGAGATAGAACGAAGTAAGGAATACGATACAAGGAGTCATTTTCACCAGATCTAGGGAATAGCACTTTTGCAGATCAAAGGTAAGCTTTTTTATTACTTTTTAATCTAGGTTTGTCATTAGCGATGTAGATTTATTTGGGATAAGTAGAGATCGGCATTGGCCGGGCCGGGGTTGGTGCATAACTAGGTGGCGACTCCCAAACCTCAAGGTCAAAAGCGGATCCGCGCACCCCGCGGATCGAGGGCGCTTTTAGTGGCGACTCCGCTGGGGACTATTGAGGATCAAACTTGAAAAACCCCAAGTATAGGAGCATTGCCAAGATGATCTAGTTTTTTTTATTATTTAGTTAGATTTATTTTTTCTATTTATTTATTTTTTATCTTGATTGTAGATGATATTTGGTATTGCATTTTTTTTCTCCAATTAAGGATCACTTTTTGATGACCCCTAAATAATGAAAGATTCAAATTGACCTATGAAAATGATGGAATGATGAAGGTTGGACAGAAATATTAAAACACTTTTAGAGAATATTCTAGTAAGAATTAAGTCTGGGAGCTTCTTAATAAAACATAGATCTTGTCGAGTAGATTAATTTAGAATCTGAGTTCACTCAATTTCGTTATCGGAAGCCTTAGATATCTTCGACGCAAGTTCAATCTGTAAATATGGAATTATTTCTGAATGAAAGTTGGGACAGCAATGTTAAAACTTTTTTACAGAACATTTTAGTGAGAATTAAGTCTGGGAGCCTTTAATAAAACATAGATCTCATCGAGTAGATTAATTTAGAATCTGAGTTCACTCAATTTCGTTATCGGAATCCTTAGATATCATCGATGCAAGTTCAATCTATATATCTGGAATTATTTCTGAATGAAAGTTGGGACAACAACGTTAAAACTTTTTTACAGAACATTTTAGTGAGAATTAAGTCTGGGAACCTATTAATAAAATGTAGATCTCATCGAGTAAATTAATTTAGAACTTGAGTTCACTCAATTTCGTTATCGAAAGTCTTAGATATCATCGATGCAAGTTCAATCTGTAAATCTGGAATTATTTCTGAATGAAAGTTGGGACAGCAACGTTAAAACGTTTTTATAGAACATTCTAGTGAGAACTAAGTCTGGACACCTATTAATAAAATGTAGATCTCATCGAGTAGATTAATTTAGAACTTGAGTTCACTCGATTTCGTTATCGGGAGCCTTAGATATCATCGATGCAAGTTCAGATTGTATTTTCCTAATTCACAGAAAATCTGAATTTATCTAATGTTGGCACAATTAATGTTCTTGAAAGGGAGCTCATCTCAACCATTGTCATTCTATCATCAATGTAACACCTATTGGAATCTCGATTTATTTTGGATCACCCAAAAGTGATCATTGATTGGACCTTAAAAATTATAAAAATTATGCTTATTGCAATGTTTGTTTGATCATTATCATATGCCATATTTATTGATTAATTTACCATGATCTTGCTTGAAATACATGATTGATGTTGATCGTAATGTTAATGTGCTTATGTGCTGGGAATAATGTGATCTTAATTGAATATTCATATGATTTGAATGATTTTGGTTTTAATTAAATGTATGATTGGTTTGATTGGATCCATAGGCCCATTTGTTTGAAAAAGGTCCCGGGCACACCCCACCCTGTTTTGCACACACCACATGCACGTTTACTGTTTTACTCAC
>NW_028237213.1:0-36473 GCF_017979445.1 Akebia trifoliata | reverse complement strand
GACCTAGTATACTATCGACTAGAGTGTCTATGTGTAGAAATGGAAAATCATCCTTAGGACTAGTCTTATTCAAGTCTCGGTAGTCAACACACATGCGTACCTTCCCATCTTTCTTGGGTACTAGGATGACGTTAGCTAGCCATTCAGGGTACTTAGAAATTGCGAGGAATTCGGCTGCGAACTGCTTCATGACCTCATCTTTGACCTTGATGGTCCATTGTGATTTTAGCCTTCTCAGTTTCTGCTTGATTGGTTTGCTTTCGGAGGTAATTGGTAGCTTGTGTACAACAAGATCTGTATCTAAACCTTGCATATCCCTATATGACCAAGAGAAGACGTCCTGATACTTCCGTAAGAGTTCGACAATTTCTTCTTTCTGCTATGACGTTAATAAGACTCCAATCTTGACAATTTGTGGGTCCTCTTCGATACCAAGATTGATTGAATCTGTATCCTCAATATTTGGTTGAACACCTTTCTCGTGATGTTTTACCAAGTCTTTGATTTCTTTGGTTGGGTACTCCATTTCGTTTTCAGACTTTTCTTTGATCCCCATGAGGTTGAAGTCGAGTTTAAGATCAAAATCATACTCATCCCTTTCAAATTCTGTTTTATCTGGATACTAATTTGATTGAGACAGATCTCTTGAAAACTCTTTTTTTGATTTTTGAAAAATATCTATTTTTTTTGTAATTTTGAAAGATTTTTGATTTTTTGTCTTTTGAGAAATATTTGATTTTTTTACTTTTTGAGAAATATTTACTTTTTTGTTATTTTTTGGATACTTGAAATAAGAAGAAAAATCATGCAAATTCATTAATAAAGATAGGGAGCCCTTAAAACAGTCTTTACCCGATGACGAGGGCTCGTTATGATTCTCGGGCAAACTAGATTCGTTTAACGGCATTTGTTTTGGATGCCTTAAGAGCCTCGAGGGTTAATGGGAATTCCTCCAAGTTGTTCAGAACTTCCCCTTCTCTGAGGGGGCGAATGAGATGTGAAAGTGATTTGTTTGATGGTTTGGTTGGTGGTTCGGAGATAACCATTATCTTTGATTGATCTTTGTCAGATTGGGGCATAGTCCCTCCAAAACTCTGTGGGATGACGACTGATGCGCAGTCAATGCCAGTGGGGAAAGGTGATTCTTTTCCCTTACTCTCAATTGCTTCCTCTTTTGTGGGCTCTCGAGTTTTTTCTGATAGACTTTCATCGGAATCCTCATTGGATAAAATATCAATGCCTTCTATGAAAGATGATTAGGACTCAACGACTGAGTCTTCTTGAATGTGCACAGGTTTGAAACTTACCATTTTTGACTTTTTTGTTGGTTTTGTTGGTGAAATCGCCTCGACCCCCGGCATTTCCGTTAAATACCAGATAGGGGTCCAATCTACGTATCTCGGGGATATTTTAAAAGAATAGGGAGTCGCCACCTAGTTTAGGTCTAGGAACCAAAATTAACTCCGAATGGATATGGGTCGGTCCGCGGATCAAAGAAATGGGTAAGGGGTCAGGTTACGAGTTTCGGAAGGTGTTAGGCACCGAAGCCGCCTGATCAAGATGATCAGTCTCTATTGCGATCCAAAAATATCCTACGGTCAACATTCATAGACTAAAGGTCAAACTAGGGTCCAATCATCATCAAATCGCATCAGATTTACTAAACAAATCTTATAGCTACGAAATTACACGATTTCTCGAATTTTGCATTAAGAAAATCCACGATTTAATGAGGCATACATGGCACCAAAAATTAAAGGATCAATTCGATTATATTTTGAACAATATGAAATCGATTTTCAATACTACGTATATAAGATTAGAGTATTGGTTCATTGGCGACATTTTATCAAAAAGATTCGATTTTTGAACCGCCACGTGCATTAAATTAGTGAGTTAAACCACACATTCCAATCAAAGAAATTCGATTTTTTTTTAATTTTCACGTGTATTACAATCAACGAGTGGACTCAAAGATTTTTTTATCAAAGAAACTCAATTTTTGAATTGCCACATGCATCCTAAAATCAACGAGTTAACTCACAAATTATTAATCAATGAAATTCAATTTTTAAATTGCCATGTGCATTAAAATCAACGAGTGGACTTAGATTTTTTTATCAAAGAAACTTGATTTTTGAATTCCCATGTGCATCCTAAAATCAGCGAGTTAACTTACAAATTATTAATCAATGAAATTCAATTTTTGAATTACCACGTGCATTAAATCGGTGAGGTAGCCCACGTGTCCAAAAAATCGATTCAAATTTCCATCGTCCCTAAAATCAGTGAGTCGACTCGTAATTTGTTAATCAAAAGAATCTTGATTTTTTTTGGAATCACCACGTGTATTAAATCAGTGAGTTAACCCACGTACCTAAATTAAAAATAAAATCGATTCAAATTTTCAATGTCCCCAAAATCAGTGAGTCGACTCGTTGATTTTCATTGAGAAAATCGATTTTTTAATTTTTCGTGTATTCACAAATTCATGAGTTGATCAATACCAATATTAATGAATTGACCCGATAATCTTAACAGCAATGAGTCGATTCATCAACTTGATATTAGCAAGTTGATTCAATCAATCTATCAATCAAAAAATGAACGAATTGATTCACTAATATTTCAAAAATTTAAAGTTGACCATTAGTGCCACGTATACCCCCAAAATTGGTGAATTAATTCATATGCATACGAAATCAAGAAACAATAAAAAATAAAATGAAGAAAAATAATAAAAATAAATAAAATAAAATAAAATAAAGTAAAAATAAAAAATTACCTTTACCGAATAATTTCGGATGCGTGGATTCCTTCAAAAAGAACTCGAAATAATGTGTGAGTAGTTGTTTTGATCCCGCTATCTTTTAATAAGCCTGTTCCAATTAACGAGGTCCCTGAAAAAAAAAATTACCGAACTCTCGGATGAAATGGTAGTTGAGTCATTCTTTCATGTACAACTCAAAAGAAGTAAAAGATATGAGTGGTTGCTATGCTGGCCGATGTGGCTGCTAGCTATACAAGGAAAGAAGGAAAAACAAAGCGATGTTGCTGTGGCTACTGGCTTTGAAAGGAATAAAGGAAAAGGGACATGCGTTGCTATTGGGACGAGTTGGAGAAGAAGGCAGAGATTAAAGATGGCTGAACTGTGGGGCGTTCAAGAGAAGAAAATGAAAACGGGGGAGGGCTATGTTGTGGGGGGTGTTAGAAGAAGAGATGGAAGATGGTTGAACTGTGGGGCGTTCAAAAGGAGAAAATAAAAATGGGAGAGGGCTGTGATGTGGGGGCGTTAGAAGAAGAAGGAGATGGAAGATGGTTGAGTTGTAGGACATTCAAGAGGAGAATATAAAGGAGGACTGCATTATGGGGGGCGTAAGAAGAAGAAGGAGATGGAAGATGGCTGAGCTGTGGGGCGTTCAAGAGGAGAATATAAAAATGGAGGAGGGTTGTGCTGTGGGGACGTTAGAAGAAGAAGGAAAGGAAAATAAAGGTCTCGATGAAAGGTTGGGTTGCCGACGGGAGTTCACCAGATACGTTCTCCTCCTTCTTTCTTCCTCTTTTATCTTTATTTTTTTTTGTTTTGTTGTCTTGTTTTTGCTGCAGGAACCAGAGAAAAAAGAGAGTTCAAGAAAGAAGAAACGTAGGAGAGAGAGGTATGAGGACGTAGAGGAATCTGTCCAAGACAAAACGTGGGAGAGATGGAGAGATTCAAAAAGAAAAAGATGGAGAGTTTAAAGAGATGAGTTGCTGATTTTTTTTTTTTTTATGTTTTTTCTGGTTTTTTTTCTCTTGAAGGCAGCCCAAAAATCTCCCTCCTTTTCGTTGCTTCCCCACCTCCTTTATGGTGGTTCCTCCATAAGATGTGAGAGAGGAAGTGATGGAAGAAATGGGAGAGTGGGGTAGACGTTTGGAGAAGAAGAGGGGAGAGTTGGAGAGTGCCCACGTGTCCTCTGTTTTTTTTATTTTTTTATTTTTTTATTTTGGAGAATGAGAAGTGGTGATCCCACGTTACTCGTACTACAGTAATTTCTCGCTAATGAGTTGTGATTGATTGATTTTTTATTTGAGTTTAAAATTTGGATTTGTCAAATTTTTTGGATTTCGATTTAGGTTGGTTTAATTTCAATTTGGTTCGTTTTGAATTTCGATTTGAGTTTTAATTGTTTAATTTAAATTTTGAACAGGTTGATTAATTTAAATTTTAATTTTAAATTGACTTTAAATTTTAATTGGTCGGTTAATTGTATTTTAATTTGATCGAATGTATTTTAATTTGTTGATTGCACTTTGATTGATCAATTTGGTTGATTGATTTTAAAGTTTTAATTCAATTTTAGGTTTTGATTGGTTGAATGATTTTTAACTTGATTTTTAATTTGATTTTGATTTTGATAATCGGTTTCTTGATTTTTAAATTAAATGTAATTTTTATTTTGTATTTTAATTGAAATTTGATTTTGATTTTACAATTTTAAATTGATTTTAAATTTTGGATTTTAATTGGATCTTAGTTAAATTTTAATTTAATTTTCAATTTGAATTTAATTTTCCTAGGGATCAAGCTCTTTATGTTAGAGTTGGATGTTAAGGGACGTTTTGGTCATTTTTACGATTTTTGATGATTTTCTGAAATTTTTCTATTTTCATCGATTTGGGTCTCGTTAGACTCGAAATCACATTATGAGTGCAATGGAGATACTTTCGAGAAAGAATCAGAGAAAGGTCTAAGAATAATCCGAGACGGATCTCGGCGGTATCTGAGCAAAATCCGAGAAAGAATCTCGACAGGTCTGAGAATAATCCGATATGGATCTCGACGGATCTGAGCAAAATCCAAGAAGATCTTCGGCGGCATCTGAGCAAAATCTGAGAAAACCTTCGGCGGTATCTGAGCAAAATCCGAGAAAGAATCTCGGCAGGTCTGAGTAAGTCTGAGAATAATCTGAGATGAATCTCGACGGGTGTGAGCAAAATCCGAGAAGACCCTCGACGGCATCTGAGCAAAATTCGAGAAAACCCTCGGCAGTATCTGAGCAAAATCTAAGAAAGAATCTTGGCAGGTCTGAGTAAGTCTGAGAATAATCTGAGACGAATCTTGGTGGGTCTGAGCAAAATCCGAGATAGAATCTCGACAGGTCTGAGTAAGTTTGAGAATAATCCGAGACGAATCTTGGCGGGTCTGAGCAAAATTCTAGAAAACCCTCGACAGTATCTGAGCAAAATTCGAAAAAGAATCTCGACAGGTCTGAGTAAGTCTGAGAATGAGAATAATCTGAGACTAATCTCGACGGTTCTGAGCAAAATCCGAGAAGACCTCGGCGGCATCTGAGCAAAATCTGAGAAAACCCTCGACGGTTTCTGAGAAAAATTCAAGAAAGAATCTCGGCAGGTCTGAGTAAGTCTGAGAATAATCTGAGACGAATCTCAGCAGGTCTGAGCAAAATCCGAGAAGACCCTCTACGGTATCTGAGCAAAATCCGAGAAAGAATCTCGATAGGTCTGAGTAAGTCTGAGAATAATCCGAGACGAATCTCGACGGGTCTGAGCAAAATCCGAGAAGACCCTCGACAATATCTGAGCAAAATCCGAGAAAGAATCTCGGCCGATCTGAGTAAGTCTGAGAATAATCCGAGACGAATCTCGGTGAGTCTGAGCAAAATCAAAGAAGACCCTCGGCTGCATCTGAGCAAAATCTGAGAAAACCCTCAGCAGTATCTGAGCAAAATCCGAGAAAGAATCTCGGTAGGTCTGAGCAAAATTTGAGTAAAATCTCATTCTATAGGAACCAAATTTTTTTATATATATTTAAAAAAGGTCAGATCTACATTTTAACTTTCTTTGAACCTCAGGGGATTTTCAAAAAAATGCCAACGAAAGGGTAACCTTTAATTTTAGATTTTCCTTATCCTTTGGGGCTGGAATGCCCCTAGTTTGATAGGACCTTACACTAGAGATAATTGAACATATTTTGAAAAGACATGCCTCTAATGTAGGGGAAAATAAATATGCTTCCGAACAAAAAGAGAAGTGCCCCTCAATATGAAAATTAGAAGTCTTAGATTACCATAAGTGCAATAAGGATTCACTTTTAATTTCAATTTTTATTGAAGATCATGAGTCACGCTCATTTGTTGGAAATAAATATTCATTTCTGAGATTCATCTTGGAGATCACGTTCTTTCCCCTTTGGCTCGCTTAGGAAAGCAAACTTTTTTAGATCAGTCGTAGACGAGATACATGTGACTTCTAAGTCTTTGCCTGACTTAAACTAGGTATTGAAGCTTGGTCATTCAGACTTCTGATGTTCTAACTCAGCTCGTCTTTTCAATTCTCAGCTCGACGGAGATTTTCTTTTAATTGCTCTATATTTTAACTAGATTGCCTGTTCAGGTTTTCAATCTAGCGAGCATGCTCTAATTTTTGCCTAGACCATCTTTTAAGGTTTTCGATCTAGTGAGCTTATAATTTTCTTTTTCTTTGCTTTGATTGTTGTCAAGGCCGTTCTTTCAGATTTTCAACCTTGCGAGCTTGCCTTAATTTTTTCCTAAGCAGCCCTTTCGGGTTTTCAACCTAGCAGGCTGTCTTTTTTTTTTTTTACCTCCACGCTTGCTATTTTCCTCGAATTTTTCGTGCGGTACTTAGGAGGACTTCTATAGGTGGGCTTAGGAGTAGGCAAAGAAAGAAAGGAGACTTGAGGCTCAAGAACCCGAATGCCCCTTGTGTGGCATTCCTTTAAAATAATTTTCTTTTCCTTTCCCATTTTGCCAATTTTTCTTTGCAGGGAACATATATATATTTTTTTGAACTGGTCGGGCATGAAGTAACTTCTCAGGTTGCCTATGTACCTTAGAATTTTGGGATCAGACAAAAACGTAGTTCGAACCTTTCCCTCCCCTGTGTTAGGTGATCGGGCTGAGAAAAAAAAAGATTTTATTATTTTATTTTATTTTTTTATTTTAAAAATGGTTGCAAGGGACTGAGAAAGGAGATATTTAACTAGGTCACAGGAAAATTGGTTCGACCGAAGATGGCCTCCTCAAATGTAGTACCGTTTGATCTAGTCAAGGTTTATTGGTTCTGGTAATTCGACGCTGTCGTGATCTTGGAGTTTGACTATTTTCCCAAGCAGCACTTCTTTGATAATGAAGGGACCCCCCCAATTGGGCTTGAATTTACCTCTAGGATCGAAGATGGGTACTTGATTTTCTTTGAGTACTAGGTCCCCAACTTGTAAGTCGCGAACTTTAGCCCTTTTATCAAATGCCCGAGCGACTCTTCTCTGATAAGCTTGCACGTGGTACAGAGCTCTAAGTCATTTTTCATTGATTAAATTCAATTCTTCGTACCGGTGACGAACCCAGTTTGTTTCTGATAACTAACTTTCTAAAATCCTGAGGGACGAAATTTTTATTTCAACTAGTAAGACAACTTCCATTTCGTACACTAGTGAATAAGGGGTGGTTCTGGTGGAAGATCGTATCGAGGTATGGTATGCCTAAATCAAAATGGTAATTTTTCAGACCAATCCCTATGTGATTGACACATCTTCCTGATGATTGTCTTGAGATTCTTATTGGCTGTTTCAACTGCTCCGTTAGTTTGGGGACGGTAGGGTGATGATTTGTAGTGCCAGATCTTGAACTTTGAACATAAAGCAACAACTTCAGCTTTGAAGTGTGACCCGTTATCAGATATTAGTTCAGAAAGTACCCCATATCGACTGATAATATGTGTTTGGACAAACTTGACAACTTTGGATGCAGTGAGAACATCATATGAAGTGGCCTCCACCCATTTTGTAAAATAATCAATGGCCACAAGAATGTACTCATGTCTATTCGATGCTTTAGGTGTGATCTTACCAATTATATCAATTCCCCAGATAGAAAATGGCCATGGTGAAGTCAAATCAACTAATTGAGATGGAGGTACATTGATGAGGTTAGCATGTACTTGACATTTATGACAGGTCTTGACCAGGTGATGACAGTCTGTTTCCATTGTTGGCCAGTAATACTCCTGTCTCATGATTTGTTTGGCTAACATTTTCCCACTCATATGCGGCCCACAATCTCCAGAATGCAACTCTTCCATTATTTGTTCAGCTTGATTTTCGTCAACACATAACAAATGAATTCCATCATAAGACCTTTTATATAAGTTTCCTACGCACAGGATGAACTGGGATGCGAATCTTTTTAGGGTTTGTCATTCTTTCCTTGACGCTTCAACTGGAACTCTTATTTTTCCAATACTTTCTGGATGTCAATGTACCATGGATTTCCGTCAGGAAGTCGAGCAGTGATGTTGACCTGATGGTAATAAGCAGGTTTATCTATGATTTCGACGGTGATGGGCCTTAGTTCCATGCCTGAAGGCAAATGGATCATCGAAGACAAAGTAGCCAGAGCGTCATCGAATCTGTTTTCTTTCCTTGACAGATGTTGGACCAAGATGGCTTTGAACTTCCTTACTAAATTTAGTAGATACTCGTGATAGGATTTTAGTTTCAGGTCCTTAATTTTCCATTCTTCCAACGACTGATGTATAACCAAGGCTGAATGTCCAAATATTTTAATTTTTGTGATACCCAGATTCAAAGCAGCCTCGAGCCCGGCGATGCACGCTTCGTATTCATTTGTATTATTAGTATTGGAGAAAGCTAGCTTAATAATGATCGGGATGTGGCATCCTTTAGAAGAGAACAAGACTGCCCCTATTCCATACCCGTTCTGATTTGTCGCTCCATCAAAATATAACCGCCATACTCTATCTCGCGATTATTCTTCAAGGTTCAGGATATTTTCATCTGGGAATTGATCGGTAGGTCTTGTTCCTTCTACCACTGGATGATCAGTCAAATATTCTGCTACCGCTCTTCCCTTGATAGACTTCTGCGTAACATGTGTAATATCAATTCTGATAACAACAACAACCAATGTGCAGTTCTACCTGTCAATACCGACTTCTCGAAGATATATTTTAAGGGGTTCATCCGAGATAACAGAATGACTGAATGAGAGAGCATGTAGTGTCGAAGCTTTTGAGTAGCCCATACTAGTGCTAGACAGTTCTTTTCGAGAGTTGAATACTTTCTTTCATACTCTAACATCTTTTTACTGATGTAGTAGATGGCCATCTCTTTGTAACTGTCTTTATCGTACTATGTCAGCATGCATCTCATAGCTTCTTCCGTGACTGATAAGTAAAGGAGAGGAGGTTTACCTGGGGTAGGCAGAACCAAAATGGGCGGATTTGAGAGATATTCCTTAACTTGGTTGAAGGCTTTTTGGCATTGTTCATTCCATACTGTCGGCTCGTTCTTCTTGAAAAGCTTAAATATAGGTTCGTACACATTGGTGAGCTGAGCGATAAATCTGCGGACATACTGAATTCTGCCTAAGAACCCTCGAATCTGCTTTTCAGTCTTAGGAGGTGCCATTTCTTGTATAGCTTTGACTTTTTTAGGGTCTACTTCGATCCCCCTTTGACTGACCACGAATCCAAGTAATGTTTCAGAAGTCATTCCGAATACGTATTTTTGAGGGTCAAGGCGTAACTGGTATTTTTGGATCCTTATAAGAAACTTCTCTAGTGCAGCGACGTGTCTTGATCGTTATTTGGATTTCACTATCATGTCATCCACATAGACCTCGACCTCCTTGTGTATCATGTCGTGCAATAAGGTCGTAGCTGCTCTCTAATAGGTAATCCCAACGTTCTTCAAACCAAAAGGCATGACTTTGTAGCAAAATGTTCCCCATTGTGTGATGAATGATGTCTTTTGCATGTCGCGATGGTCCATTTTTATTTGGTTGTACCCCGGAAACCCATCCATAAACGAAAGCATGGCGTGTCCTGTTGTATTATCAACCAATACATCTATGTGAGGTAACATAAAGCTATCCTTTGGATTGGCCTTATTTAAATCTCTAAAATCTACTCACATTTTCACTTTTCCATCTTTTTTGGGAACTGGAACTACATTAACGATCCATTCTGGGTATTCTATCATTTCCAAGAATCTGGCATTAATCTGCTTAGTGACCTCTTTCTTAATCTTCAAAGTCCATTCTGGCTTCATACATCGGAGTTTCTGCTTTATTGGCCGAGCATCGGGATGCAATGGAATCTGATGTTGAACGATATCTGTACTTACTCCTAGCATGTCCTCATAAGACCACGCGAATACATTTTTGAACTTTTTGAGCAAATCTACTATCGCTTCGCGTTCCTCGGGAGATAAAGTGACTCCAATTTGAATCTCTTGAGGCTTTTCTTTAGTCCCGAGATTGACTAGTTCTGTTTCTTCCATTACAAGTTGAGCTCGACGTTCATCTTCTTGTTCAAGTAATTTAATTAATTTGATAAGAGTTTCTTCATCAGAAGATTCATCATTCGAATTTAGCTTATTAGTTAAATCATTATTGCACTCGGGGTACTCAGAAACTTCTTCTATTTCATTAAAGATAGATGGGGTAACAGGACTTACTGTGGACTCGACAGACTCAACATGACTAAACCCGACACACAACAAAGGACTCATTACATGGTAATTAGACAGAGACCCGACTGCGGGTTTGATTACAGATTGTGGGTTTTGAGCACCATTCTTGATTGATAAGACTGACATGTTTCCTTCTTTAAGAAATATTTGAGCAATATTGAGTGAATCCACGGTTGTCTGCCAATCATCTGCTCCTTCGAATTCTTCAGATGCTCTATCTTCTTCCTTGTCAGGCCAACTCATCCTAAAAAAAATCTCAAATCCTGGTTGGCGAGTACTTGTGACATGGTCGATAAAGGGTTCTAGAAAATCACAATAAGAAAAATCTTCCCCTGCTTTCACGAAGCGCCTATTAAGGATTTTGCGAATAGACTTCATATTGAACAGATCGGTGACATGCGCTTGTCTCCTCGCATTTGCCTTATCTTTCCTTATCTTCCAATATCGAGCCAATTCTTCTTTGGTAGATTTATACCCCAATCTGAATGTCCTAACTACTTCTTGAATGGCTGGTGTAGCTTTGCTCCCTTGTTGTCTACGACCCAAACCCATGCCTGAGAAGAATCTCATGCTTTTGAACATGCTGGCCACATAACAACTGAATGTATTATCGATAGGAATGAGCTCTTTTATAGAATTATCCCACTGAACAGCATGAATATTTTCAAATTCAAACCCACTGAGTTGTATTTCTTTCTATTCGGGTTGAATTTCAGGCAGCGACTTATCCTTGGTTTCTATTTCGTTAACAATCCTCATAATTTCGACATCCCCATGAAGTGTGATCACCAAACCATCCTTGATGAATTTAATCTTCTGATGCAAAGTAGAATGCACAGCCTTAATCAGATGCAGCCACGGTCTCCCTAGTAATAGGTTGAATGATGACTGAATATCCAAGACTTGGAATTTCACAGGGAAGTCTACTATACCCATGGATATTCGTAGCTACAAAGTCCCTAGTACATCCCTTTTCGTATTATCGTAAGCTCTGACACCTTGACTAGTTGGTTTGAAATCTTCTGCCTTTAAACTAAGACAAGTTGCGGTCTTGAAGGGACAAATATTTAATGCACTTTTATTGTCTACCAAGACTAATGGGATTCTCATTCCGTTGCAGTCAACTGTGATGTGCAACGATTTTGTATGGCTTGACCCTTCTTTTGGGAGATCTGAGTCTGAGAATGACAAACTATTTTCAGCATAGGTTGGCCCTACTATACTAGCCAGTTGATCCAGAGATGTGTCGAGGGAAACTTGGACTACGTTTAATGCTTTGAGAATAGCTTGCCTGTGAGCTGTGGAGGCCATGAGTAAACCCCAAATTGAAATGTTGGTGCCTGCATTTTTTAGTTGTTTGATCACAACATCATCTTCTTCAATGGTTTCCTGAATGGGGTCTACTTTTTTCTTTCTTGCCAAAGTTGCTGGATTGTCTGTATTGAGTTCCGGTGGCTTAAAGACTCTCCCTTCTCGTGTCATATGCTTGACTTCATCACAAGAGAGTGAAAATTACTCATCTTCTTCAGCCAATAGATAAGGATCTTCATCTATTGCAGAGAATGGGTTTTTTGAGATCATTTGTGCCAATAGGTAACTGGTATATGATGGGCTATCATAGCGAGAGGGGATAGACAGTATGATTCATCTTCAGCTAAATCAAATGGCTCGTAGCTTGTGGCATAGACTTTGTCATTGAAGGCTATTCTAGCAAGGGGATAACTGGGTGGTTTGGCGTAGATTGGATGGATGAGAGAGACTGGGTCGAATGATAGTTGAGTGCTTGATAGCATATTTAGTGTTGGCGGAGGCTGATATGTAGGTAGTGGATTGGTAGTGACATTTGGCGATATTGGGGTAGGAATGATGACTTTTTTTTATCATCAATGAGATTTTGGATGGCATGGCGGAGAAAGATGCAACGGTCAATATGATGACCAGGACTTTGATGGAATTCACAAAAGACGTTAGGGTTATGTGAAGTTGGTAGGGGGTTTGACAGAGGTCAAGGTTGGAGAGGGGCAAGGAGCCCTTTTTTCAATAGTTTCTAGAAGGCTACAATGAGGGTCATCCCTAGATTTATGAATTGTCAAGGGGGCGCTCTACCCGAATTTGCTTGATTATTAGTTCGAGCTGGGGGTTGAATTAGGGTGGTGGAAGTGTTGGCTATATAGGCATGGTTGATGTTGGGTTTGGAATTACTGAAGGATTTTTTGGCTTTGTTGTCAGAAGAGTTGGAAAGGATCCCAAAGGCAAAAGCATCCTCGAGTTGGCTTCTGGCTTGTAACAGGGATTGAAATGTGGGGAGATACTGGGCAACTAAATGCTGAGCATACCCCTGTGAGAGGTTTTTCAAGATGACTGCTACTTGTTCCTTTTCTAATGGTCTATCCCATATCTGTGCAGCCTTAGCCCTCTAGCGACTAATAAAATCAGTAAATGTTTCCCCATTTTTTTGCTTAGTGGATTCCAAATCCCTTCGAGAAGTTTTGATTTCAGTGTTGTACTTGTACTGGTGTCAGAACATCTTTGACATATTTCCCAGGTCCCTATTACAGCTGAATCTTGGGACATCAACCATCGTAGCACGGATCCTGATAGAGTACGTTGGAACAACAATGTCATTTGTTCGTCATTGAGGCCCATTGTGCGCATGTTGGTGACATATACCTTGAAATGAGTTTTTGCGCAGCCTACTCCAATGAATTTTTCCATTTCTGGTATGACAAACTTCTCGGGCAGACGGATCTTAGGGATTTGATTCAAAGCCTCTATTCCTGCCGTGATTTCATCAATCCCTTTTATGTTCTTCACGGCTGTTTCCATCTGAGTCATTCTATTGGCTAATATCGGATTTTCATTAAAATGCTCCTCATTTTCGTCAAGCTCATAAACCTCATCTAGATTCTTTGCTGTGCTACTTTCGGGTCCCTTGCCCTTTTGATTTTAGGGTGGTCTCTTGTGGACTCCAAGACTTGTTCCAGCACTTCCACCTTACTCTTTATGTTGTTCATATCCATTGCAAAGATCGCTAAAATCTTACAAATTTCCGTGAGTTCAGATTCAGAAGCCATTTTTGACAGTTCACTTGGTGCTGATGTTATTTCCAAACGACCTTACTCTTGACTCCAACGAGGTGGCGAACGCTTAAGTTTGGGCACAATAGTATCCTAAAATCCCATCAATGGTGGATTATTTGTTACTGACCCGAGGATAGGTTTTAGCAATTAGATTTAAAGGTCCCTATTGATAACATTTAGTAGATTAACCCCCTAATTCAAAGTCTTTAACTGATGACACATTCCGAGCAAGAAGTTACATGAAGATGATTTGTCAATTGATCAGGAATCTTAGGAAATTTAACCATGATTAAGGGTTGTATGACCTTCCAAGAGTAAGATCTAGGTTGTGCTAGTCGATACAGCCCTTACTATGTTTTTTACTAATCTCATCCTTGTTGATTATAAAATATTCAGTCCATTAAATTAAATTGGCCAATAAAAATTATTGGGACTATGTACCCATTTGACTTTGGGCCGAGTTAACCCAATGGATCTGAATATTCTACTTGAATCACTTCATCTACTATTTTTAAGTCAATTAGTCCAATCGATCCATGTTTTGATCCATGAGATCTATTTACCAATTGGGCTAATTGGTTTAAATAGACATTGATCAGTATGTCTCATAGTTATCTTATTGGATTGGTATTGGTATTGCGGGTTCAATTTGAGCGATGTGGACCGGTTCACCCACTTACCTTTTGGTTAGATTAAAGAAAGGCAACCGAAAGCACTTATGGTCAATTTGATTCGTGGCCTAGTGGGACTGCACCTAAGCTCTAGGTTTTTCTATATGATTGAGGCTAGGTTAGGACAAAGCTTAGGTTATTTCAGCCCGAAACACCGATATACTATCCTAGTTTTACTTGGTCAAGTAGTACGTGGTGTTCCAATTTGATATACCCGAAGGTACTGTACTGAAGTTGTAGCATTCACGGGCGTCCCCTGTGTCCCGAAGGACCAGGTTAGCTTAAATCCGGCTACTGGGTTTATAAGAACATGACATGATGCAAATATGCGTATGCATGCTCGTGAGTGTGTGCAAAGGGATAAAGTGCTCTCGGGGCATTTTTTCATAAATATCCAACCATACAAATCAAATACATATAATCATCAATCCAATCAATAGAGATAAACAATTAAACATATAAAATCACATGCCAATGAAAAAAAGGACAAAATCTAGCCTAATCTAAGATTCTCATTGAGTCAACTGGGTTGAATTCATGAAAAAGTCAACCTAAGGATAGTCTTGGATCAGGTCAAGTTTGATCCCAAATTTCCCAGCGGAGTCACCACTGAAATCACCTCGAGCCCCGGCCTTTCCGTTAATAGCAAATAGGGGTCCGATCTACGTATCTCGGGGATATTTTAAAAGAAATAGGGAGTCGCCACCTAGTTTAGGTCTAGGAACCAAAATTAATTCCAAATGGATATGGGTTGGTTCGCGGATCACAAAGATGGGTAAGGAGTCAGGTTACTGGTTTCGGAAGGTGTTAGGCACCGAACCCGCCTGATCAAGATGATCAGTCTCTATTGCGATCCAAAAATATCGTACGGTCAACATTCAAAGACTAAAGGTCAAATTAGGGTCCAATCATCATCAAATCGCATCGGATTTACTAAATAAATCTTATAGCTACGAAAATTACACGATGTCTCAAATTTCGCATTAAAAAAATCCATGATTTAATGAGGCATACATGGCATCAAAAATTAATTGATCAACTTGATCATATTTTAAACAATATGAAATCGATTTTCAATGCCATGTATATAAGATTAGTGAATTGGCTCATTGACGACATTTTATCAAAGAGATTTGATTTTTGAACCGTCACGTGCATTAAATTAGTGAGTTAAACCACACATTTCCAATCAAAGAAATTCGATTTTTTTAAATTGCCACGTGTATTACAATCAACGAGTGGACTCAAAGATTTTTTTATCAAAGAAACTTGATTTTTGAATTGCCACGTGCATCGTAAAATTAGCGAGTTAACTCACAAATTATTAATCAATGAAATTCAATTTTTGAATTGCCATTTGCATTAAAATCAACGAGTGGACTTAGATTTTTTTATCAAAGAAACTCGATTTTTGAATTGCTACGTGCATCCTAAAATCAACGAGTTAACTCACAAATTATTAATCAATAAATTCAATTTTTGAATTGCCACGTGCATTAAATCGGTGAGTTAACCCACGTGTCCAAAAATTGATTCAAACTTCCATCATCCCTAAAATCAGTGAGTCTACTCGTAATTTGTTAATCAAAAGAATCTTGATTTTTTTTTAATCGTCACGTGTATTAAATCAGTGAGTTAACCCACGTGCCTAAATTAAAAATAAAATCGATTCAAATTTTTAATATCCCCAAAATCAGTGAGTCGACTCGTTGATTTTCATTGAGAAAATCGATTTTTTAATTTTTCGTGTATTCACAAATTCATGAGTTGATCAATACCAATATTAATGGATTGACTCAATAACATAAAAAAATCGTTGAATTGACCCGATAATCTTAACACCAATGAGTCGATTCATCAACTTGATATTATCGAGTTGATTCAATCAATCTATCAATAAAAAAATGAACGAATTGATTCACTAATATTTTGAAAATTTAAAGTTGGCCATTAGTGCCATGTAACGAGGTCCCTAAGTTTCTAAGTCTCAAATCCATATTTTTCTAGGGTGAAGAGGTCCCTAAGTTATCGAACTGTGTAGCGAACTTATGCGTACGTGCTTGCTAAGTCGGGTTTAAGATGTAGCGATCCTAAGCGTGCGTAACTTTCTATGTTGAATAGTGACGAGTATGGGGGATGAAAAGATTAGAAATAGAAGGCAAGCAGTACTCACAAGCCTTCGAGTTCTTTTATATTCATCATTAGGAATACATCAAAATCGGGTGACGAATTGTCGAATTAGGCATATTCCAAAATGAAGTGTTTACAGTTGGTAGTGGTTCTTATAAGCTGTCGGGTCTAGTCTGTGATTTTGGAAAGTTGAAACTGATATGTGAAACTCTGTCCAGATTCCAGACATTTGATTTACGATTTTGCTTTCTTGCTAGTCGAAGTTCTTTCTTCTTTTCATTCATTTCTGCTATATCCTTTTCGTGGTCCTAAACCCCAGACCGAAGTAAGGAGTGTGCATTCTTACTTCGATTTGCGTAGCTTTCCCTTTTCCTCCCGGTCCCAACCCTTGTCTGGGTCGGTAACCTACTTTCTTTAGAACTCGTCTGACCATCAGATTTGCCCTTGATAGTTCTGTTTTCACCTTCTCAACATGATTGACAACAGCAAATTGATATGAATGGTAGAGTACTTTGTCTTTTGTCATTTCGATGCCGATAAACGGCACATCTGGAGCTTTCCCAACTGGGATAAGATTTTCTACTAATACCAAGATCATCATCTATCCCATGATAAATTTGACTCTTTGGTGCAACAAGGAAGGTACAGTTCCTGCTATATGGATCCACGGCTTGTCCAACAATAAGTTGAAGGTTGTCGGTATTTCTATGACTTCAAATGTTACTTCGAACGTACATGGGCCTATTGTGATCGGTAAATCCACATCTCCTAGAGAATCTCTTCTTGAGCTATCAAAACCTCAAACAACCTTGTTGTTGGGTTTGACGTGTGACTAGTCAGCGTTGAGATTTCGAAAGGTTTCGAGAGGACAAATATTAAGTGCTGAGTCATTATCAATCAGTACTCTGACTACCATCATGTCCTTGCACATGACCATGATATTTAGTGGTTCAACGTGTCTCTGTCCCTCTGGCACAAATTCACTTCTATAAAGATGATGGGATTGGGAGTCATTATTTGACCAACCGTTTGTTCTAGTTATACGGGCGAAGTGGTTGCAGGTACATGCAATTTCCCCAAAACTCTGAGTAATGCTTCTTGGTGTTCCTTTGACTTTTGCATCAGATCCAGAATACTAATTTGAGCTGGCTGTTTGTTCAATTGGTCCACTATATTATGTTTACTCTTTCAAATGAGCTTAATGAAGTCTGCAGCCTCTTTGTCTGACATTTTTGCCTTCTCTTCCGTCTTGTCATCTTTATACAACTTCCCCTTTCCCTTTGTTTTCCTTTTTTCTTCATCTGTCACCTCTTTTGCAATTTCTATTATTTCTTCCCTGATGCTTATCCCCTTTTTTGGTAATTTCTAGCATCTCCCTGTCCTTGTCATATGGTCGATATTCGCCATCATTACTTTCTTCATGGTCTCAACCCTTGTGGTTATGGTGATGGTGGTCTCGTAACTCCAAGGAACTGCCTGGTTGGAGCTATAGGGGAATGGTTTAGGTGAGTGTATGGTCATGGGAGGTGGATCGGATTTTACATTGAGCATGAGGGGTGGTGGTGATGATTTGGATGTAGTGGTGGTAGGAGGAGTTGATGGAGTGTATGGAATGACGAGCGATGGACGTGAAACGAAGTGTACGGTATATGAAGGGGGGTCGGGTTGATCCTTGAGAATTTGGTAGTGTGTAGGGTATAACAAGAGGAGGTCGGGTCAAATTTTAATGGTTTGGTGATCCATAAGGTATAACTAAAGGTGGTCGGGTAGCAGTGTTTTGATGAGTGGGATGGATGGTGAGGTCGGCCATTCTGAGAGGCAATTGTGAATTTTGAGATGAATTTGTTGTGTAGTGGTTGAGTGTGTTAACCGTTGACGTCTCTGATTCCTTTGTTAAATGGACCCTGATTTTTTACCTAATAGGGGTTATCAAAGTAGATGGATTGAAATCGAGTTCCCCAAGAATGACATTTACCCTGTGCCCACTTCCCCTTCCATTGTGAGTAGGTAGGAGGTTTTGATTGATGTTCTATTGCTGGGGCGGGTAAGCAGGTTTATCTAGGATGAGAGCCTTCTTATCGATCAAATTTTATACCTGATGTTTGAGTTGCCAGCATTGATCTATAAAATGCCCTGGTGCACCCATATGAAATTTGCATAACAAATTGGGGTTGTACCCTGGCCTTTTGGCAGTCTCAGGATTTTGTAGACGTTTTGCAAGATACTCACCCCTGAGCAAGATTGGCAGTAATTCCAATAGTGTCATAGGTAATCTGGTAAACACTCTATTTACCTTGTTGGGTCATGCTTGCTGGTTCTGCCCATATAGTGGTGTATACTGTGCGACTGGTGGGGAATTTGTTCTGAATTAGTTTTGAGGTGCAGGGTTCCAAGCTGGCGGTGGTGCTGGTGCCCATGAAGTTGATGGCGCTTGTGGTCTTAGTGCTAGTGAAGGGATGAAGATGGGTCGGTTTGGCTGTACATTGTTGACTTGTGGTTCTTCCCTCTTCTTTCCCATAGGCACTGGCTTTCTCTGAGAAGGGATTTCTACTGTTACCCCTAGACTCGTAAAATCAAATATTAGACCAGTTCGGATCACATCCTCGACCTGATCTGTTACTAGTACCAGATTCGAGAATGTGCTTGTGGTGTGCCACACCAGATGAGTATAGAAGGCGTGTCCTAGTGTCGAGATGAATGTGGTGTTCATTTCTTACTTGGTCATTGCAGGTCTTACTTGTGAGGCTGACTTTTGCCACCTCTGTGCGTACTTTTTCACCGTTTCTCTCTGTTTTCTCGTCATCTTCACCATATCATTCTGATCTAGACTAACATTCGTATTGAATCGATAATTATGCCAGAACATTTCTGCCAGGTCTTGCCAATTTTTGATGAGCGTGTGATCTAACCCGGAGAACCATTTGAGTGTCGGCCCCGTTAAGCTTCTTTGGAACAATTGTACTAACAGCCTGTCATCCTCGCCATATTGGCACATAGATCCGCAATATAGTTTCAGGTGTGACAACGGACACCCTAACCCACTATACTTCTCAAACTCCAGACATTTGAACTTGGCCGGCAATTGTGCATTAGGGTAAATGCAGATGTCTTTAAATCGAGTCCCGCTCATCGTGTTGAGGCATTTCATTCTTCTCATCTCTTCCTGTAAAGACTCGATTTGTTGAGCTAATTTTTCATCAGTTGCACTTTTGGCCTCTATAGCCCTGTATTCACATTCGTCATCAGGAATGACCACAGGGGATGGTTGATTTTGTGGAATATAGAGTGGGTGCCCTTGGTATTCAGGCACTGCTGGAGGCATAGTGGTCTGTAGTCCCTACGGAGGTTGCTCGAGTAGATCTTGATTTGACCCTGATGCAGGATGCTGTATTGTCTGGGTTTGTATGATGCTGGCATTGGCTAACACGACACTCAACATCTTTTCTTGCCTCTCAATCATTTTCAATAATGCTGCTATTCTAGGATCAAAATTTGACATTTTGACCGTTGTGGGCTGTGTTGGTTCGGAAGAACTCATTGTAACGGTAGAAGATCTAAGAAAATACGGAGGTACCTCTAGCTGCTTATATTTATTTTTTTTGGCCACCTGTGGGTACAGAAGACCAAGCGTTATTATTTTGTTTACAAAAATAAAGATACATGATGTTTTTATTAGGTCAGGTCAAGTTATTTATTATAAGTTAAACGAGTTTTTAAAAAAAAGTAGTTTCTCGGCGTGGAGCCGGCATCAACATGGAGTTAGTAAAAAATTACATCAGCACTGAGCTGGCATCGACACGGAGTCGGTAAATATTTGAAAAAAAAGATTATGTTAGCGCAGAGCTAGCATTGACACGGAGTTGGCAAAATATTTTTTGAAAAAAAATTATCTCAGCACGGAACTGGCATCGACATAGGGTCGGCATCAGCACAGAGCTGGCATCGATATAGGGTCGGCATCAGCATAGAGCTGGCAACAACACGGAGTCGGTAAAACATTTTGAAAAAAAGGAATTTCATCAGCACGAAGCTGGCATCGATATGGAGTCGGTAAAACATTTTGAAAAAAATGGAATTTCATCAGCACGGAGCTGGCATCAACATGGAGTCAGTAAAATATTTTCAAAAGGCATTACATCAGTACAGAGTTGACATCGACACGGAATCGGCATCGACACGGAGTCGGTAAAATATTTTGAAAAAGTAAGTTCATCAACACGGAGCTAGTATCGACACGGAGTCGATAAAATATTTTGAAAATGTAATTACATCAGCACTGAGCTAGCATCGACATGGAGTCGGTAAAATATTTTAGAAACAGAATCATCTCAGCACAGAGCCGGCATCAACATGGAGTTAGTAAAATATTTTGAAAATAGAATTATCTCAGCACGGAGCTGGCATCGACACGGAGTCGGCATCAACACGGAGTTGGTAGAAATATTTTGAAAATGTAAGTTCATTAGCACGGAGCTGACATTGACATGGAGTCGATAAAATATTTTGAAAAAGTATTTTCATCAACACAGAGCTGGCATCGACCCAGAGTCAGTACAATATTTGAAAAAAATAATTTCTGATACAAATCGAGTTAGAATAACTCATGTTTTTGTTAGCCTCCAATTCAATTATATGAAATCAATGTCGGCCAGTCAGATCTCCAGGGAGGAGGCGACGCACAATGGCACTCTTAAATCACCTCATTTTCTTGAATAGATGTAGTCTATCCCCCTCGTATCAACAGGACAAGATCTTTCTAGGCACCGACTTTGATCAAGGACTGTAATTGGTACTTTTAAAATTCTCTTTTTATTTTTTTTGAAAAAGATTGAGTTCATTTGAGCTGATTGATCGGTTGTTAACCTTGTTAGATCGTAGATAGGCTTGGTTTGATATGGGTTGTGGACCTGGTTTGCAGTAGATCTGGGTAGTGGACCCAGTTGAAATGGATCTGGGTTGGGAACCCAGTTGTAGTAGATCTGGGTCAATGACCCAGTTGAAATGGATTTGGGTCGGGGACCCAGTTGAAATGGATCTAGGTTGTGGACCCAGTTGAAATGAATCTGGGTCGGAGACCCAGTTGTAGTGGATCTGGGTCGGGGACCCAGTTTGGATGGACATGAGTGGTGGGGAACCAATCCATCTTGGATATGGGTCGGTTCATAAAATTGGTTTGATTTGGGAAAATCTGCACGTTCCCCCTTTTTTTTTTTTTTCTTTTCCTTTTTTTTTGTTTGTTTGTTTGTATTTTGTTGAAAACATTGATTCACAAACATCCATTTTACTTAGTTTTTCCAAAATTTGGAACTTTTCTAAAGGGTGCCATCAATGTTTGATCAATGGTAAGTGGGCTCATTCAAAAATGGACTGTATTCATTGTGTGAGCTCGAATTCATATTGGTCCATATTGGAAACACGGGCGAAACAACCATTTGTGTTATCCATATCTTGGGTACAGATGGGACGCTTTCCATTTGAACAGTGCTCCAAACACGAACGAGGCATCTTCTATTTCAACCGTGCTCCAAACACGGACGAGGCACCTTCTATTTCAACCATGCTCTCAACACGGATGAGGCACATTTTTGTCCATCCGTGTTAAGGACATGGATCAGAAAGAAATCCTGTTCTTGTAATTCACAGAAATTGGTTTCTTGTTTCTTACTTTCGATGTGCTTCACTTAGTTACTGTTTTGGTTACTCACTCATTGTTTTTTTTTTTTTTTAACATGATGCAACACACATTCATCCCCTTTTACCTAAGGGGAGATGGAAGGAAAATGAAAATAAATAACCTATGATCTACGTGTGCCTTTTTGGGCTTACAACTTGGGCTTCAAGGCCCGAATACATTAAAAACATACAACGTTGCTTTGGCGGTCGATGTAAAACTTTAAACTTGTGTCCTAGCATTGTCTAACCTGGTACATGCATGTAGCTAGTGGGTGGCTTTACGGTTACCCGATCTTCAAACCTCGATGCATACCGAAGTACACACGCCGTTGGTTGGTGATCGAGTTTGATGTGTTCATTCCCGACACTTAAAATAATGATCTCAAGCTGTAGAACTACTAAGCATCGAGGCTAAATACATTGAGGGTGAAATGGCTTGTGAAGTGGGCTATGCTCGAGAGTGCAACAAGATTTTTTTTCATCGACCCCCTTACAAGTACGTAGTGAAGTAAGACAAGAATATAAGTAAATATTACATCATGGACTTGGGAATGAAAACTAAAACGGAAAATACACAAGCAACAACCAATAAACAATGTTAGTAATACAAAAATCTAATTTTTTTTCAAAATGATCGAGTTGTCATGAGGGATGAGCCTAGGTCCCCAGTGGAGTCGTCGACTGTAGATACGTGGTTCTTTCCATTATGATGGCCACATCTACTAAGGTTTGTAGTCGCCACCATTCATATTGTAAGTGGGTGTGAATGGTCACCCGATGTACATTTTTGAAAAATTACCATTTTTGGCATTTAGTGACTCTCGATGGATAAGGTATCGATCCAACCTTGAGATCAGGGTAAGTGGCTTGGTTGGAGAAAAGGGAAGGTGTTAGGCACCCTTTTATCCCCAACAAGTGGCGGTAACCTTGAAGAAGTCGATCATTTTGATTATAAGAAAGGCGAAAAATAAAGTGCCACGTGTCGTGCATTTGTACCCTCAATAGGGATTTACTTTTAGCTCGATCATAGGATTATCCCATTGAGAGGGATGATCTTTATAAATCATTTGCCTTAAGAGCCATGTGTGATTTGAAAAGTATTGGCTAAGGTCACAGATCCATTCTCATGGGTTGAGAGGGATCTGAATACCAATTGCCCCAAAATAGCTTAGGGATTAAAATAGATTTCATTTTTTTTTAAAGGACTACAACCCCTATACTTTCAACCGAATCGAAGTTCGATCTATCGGAAATAGGGAGGGGGATCATTGCATCTTAGAGGCTTTCTAAAATACAAATTAAATAGAGAAAGGGGATGGGAGAAGAGGGAAGTGGAGAGGGTAGAGAGAGAGAGGGTGGTTGTTTTGTTGAACCCACCTTGAAGCTTCAAAATGGTTCTTCTTTCTTTCTTCTTCTTCTTCTTCTTGAGTTCTTCTTGAGATCTTAGTAGAATATGAGAGTTTTTTTTTTCTTTTAGAATATTGATAATGAGAATGGGGAAGAGGTGATTGGAGAGTAGATTGAGTGAAGTATATTTTTTTTGTGAGACTTGATAACTATTTTTAGAAGGAGAGGAGGGGTATTTATAGTGTTTGGAGAATACCTTGGGGGTATAATGGGGTGAAGAATTGGGAAAATGGATAATGCATGGGTTTTAGGGGTGGAGGATATGAAATTTAGAGTTAAAGGGAGGGTAATTGTGTAATGAATGGAAATGGGTTGTATTTTGACCCAAATGGTTTGGATCTTACCAAAATCCATTTGGGTAGAGTGTTTGGTGAGATGAGATGAGTGATGGTTGATGGAGAGAATGGGGGTGTAAGGTGTTAGGTATTTGATTGAGTATTGGGTTGATGGAAGATGTAAGGTGTTTAGATTTGGGGGGATGGGTAGTGTAAAAGGTTGGTTGGTTGGATTTTGGGAGAATTGAGGGGATGATGACATGTGACAAATGGGAAGGTATGAGATTGGTTGATTGGTGATAGTGGTTGTTTGATTAGAGAGAAAGGTATGGGTTAATTTAGTGATGATGATGGGAGATATAGGTTGAGGTGATTTTGTTGGAGTGTTTTAGGGGAAAGTGATGGGTTGAGGTGTAGGAAATATGGGTTGTGATGTGGGTGTTGATGGTGTTAGAGAATGGTGATAGGTTAGGGTGTATAGGATATGGGTTGTGATGTGGGTGGTTGATGGTATTAGAGAATGTGGATAGGTTAGGTTAGGGTAGGGTATGGGTTGAGGTGATTTTGGAGAGAAGTGATGTGGGTAGATGAATTGTGAGAGAAAAGTGATGGGGTAGGTGATTAGATGAGGGAGGTAAGAGGGGGTGCTGACATGTGTGATCTTTGATGTTAAGAGGGTGATTGGTTTATGTGGGTAGAGGTTAATGGGTTATGGGTTGTGGATTAAAGGTGGATTGGATATGGATAGTAATTTATGGGCTTTTAGTGTATTGGACTTGGGTTTTAGGAGGGTTGTAGGTTATTTCGGCTTGGATAGGACTTGTTTTGGATTGGATTTTTGAGGTAGGTTCATTTTAGGGTTTAGGTGATATGAGATCAATTTTAGATTAGGGGTAAGGTGAGAAATTAATTTAGGAAAGAGTTGAGGGCTTGTAGGCTTTGAATGGGATTAAGGTATTTGTGGATTTGGAGGCGGAGCAATGGAAGGTAGATGAGGTGATAGGCGTCCCAAGTCTCATTTTTCATTTTTTATCTTTTTAGGAATTTTTGGACTCGTTGGTTTGATAAAAAACACATATTGGCAAATTAGGCCTTTTAGGCCCGTTGGAGGATTTTATTGAGCATTCGGGTATTCTTAGATACAAGGGCGGAGCAGTGAGGGTTGGAAAAGTGTAGGATAGGTCAAACCCCTTTTGTGGGCCCCCTAGACCATTAGGAGATTTTAGGGGCCTCGGTTCGATCAACATGTCACTTTTTAGTGATTCGGGCTTTTGAAGCCCGTTGGCCAACTTTGTCGAAAATTGATGTTTTGGGTGGAGCGGGGTAGATGGGAGTAGGCCGGATCTTTTTGGTGGGCCCACTAAATCGTTGGGAGGTCTTAGGGGCCTCGATTCGATCAAAATGTTATTTTTCACTGATCTGGGCCTTTGAGGCCCAGTGATGAACTTTGTTGAAAAATTAGTATTTTTGGACCCTTTCGAGTAGGGGCCCGTTCAAATTGGGGTGTCTATAGACCCAATGACACCTAGTAAGATTTAATATCTTACTAAGTGTGTCATGATAGTATGGCTCATAAAGTGAGTTTCAACTCAAAATTTTTTATTTTTTCTACTATTGCCAACAACACACATTTTAGATTTTTTTTTATTTTTTTATTATGTTGCTAGCACACAACATTCTTACTCCTTTTGTTGCTGCCACAGTACTCAAAACTCCCATCTTATACGATCCTCATGTTCTCTCTAGAGTATTTCCACGGATTTTTATGTTTTTTAGTACCAAACACTGATTAATGGGTGCATTAACAGATTAAAGTTTTAGAACAAAAGCCACCATCACTATTAAGTGGCCTACTAACCTTTCCACGGACCTTCCCTGACTTTGAACAAACAAAAACAACTTGCAGATTGATACAAGACAGTCCTCGATCTTATATCCCCCACCCCAATTTGTTGTATTGCGTTTCACACAGGAAGCACCTCGACGTCCATGCCCTTCCCCAGATCCAGCATGGTCACTTGGTGTGCCACTAGTTTGAGCAGGTGCTGGTCTACTCAAGGATATTTTATTAATGGTTGAGTTATGATCCAGAGTCAGATTGGTGGCATAAACAGTAATAGAACCAACAACTAAAGCTGCTTACCGACCTACTACTAGTTCTTACTTTCTTGATCTATCTTTATCAATATCACCCCCATTTAAAAAAAAGATTTATTTTGCCAATTGAATCTTCTCTTCGATTCCCCAAATTGAATGTGAAAAAAGAAACTAAAGCCCGAGAATTCGGATGATGTAAGTAACACCTGTGTGGTAGGGTTCAAATTTTGATTCGTTTATACTGGAAATATAAGATCAAATTAATAGTGAATAAGATGGAAACCGAAGACACCCCGTATCTCAACAAGTATTGTCACTGTTGCTTTATAATGGAAGAGACACGAAGACAATCAAATTTCGGTATAAAAAAAAATTAAATAATCAAATTTTTATCAAACCGACAGTTGGCTCTGTTCTCTCTCTCTCTCTCTTTTGCTGACCCTTCTTTGCTTATTTGAGAAGAAGATAAAAAAAGAAAAACTATTTTTCTTTTGCTAACAACACACTAACACAATGGTGCTATTTTTTTTTTTGTTGATTTTTTTTATTATTTTTCCAAAAATCAGACGCACGTACCTCAAAAATAATTTTAAAAAAATAATAAATAAAAGTCTTTTATTTGTTTATTTTTTTTTAAATCTTTATGGTTCAACAACCATTATCCCATCATCAATAAAACCATCCCCTAAAAATCTTGAATTATTTAGGGTTATTCCAAATAATCCTTGATTGAACAATAAAAAATAATAATAATAATAATATGCCAAAGCAGAATATTCATAATTCAAACAAATTATCAATAATTGAGCAAAAATGAAAGATAAAAAAAAACAGATAAACAAACAACTAAAAATAAAAAAACTAGGTCATTTTGGCAATGCTTCCATACTTGGGGCTTTTCAAGTTTGATCCTCAATAATCCCCAGTGGAGTCGTCATTGAAAGTGCCCTCGATCCACAGGGTGTGTGGATCCGCTTTTGATTTTTGAGGTTTGGGAGTCACCACCTAGTTTTTACGATCTAGAAACCGAGCATTGACTCTAAATAGATAAAAACAACTAATATACGAGTAAAAAGAAACTATGGTCTAGAGATTACGTTACGGGGTTGGAAGGTGTTAGGCACCACCCCGTCCGACAAATACTGGTCTCTACTATTTTTCAAAAAAGATTACATTGCTAAAAGACCTAAAACCAATAAATAAAAAAAATAAGAAATATATTTAGATGATCGCAATAATTTATTTCCTCAGAGCTGGTAGAGAGACTCCTCGTATGAGATTCCTTGTTTTGTTTCCGTCACTGGATTTGTTTCTGATCTTCAAGTTTAGGTATCTAGATCTGAGTGTTTTTTGTATTTTTTTTTTAAGGGTTTCTAAATATTTTTGGAAGATTTCTGAGTGTTTTTTGAGTAAAAGTTGGGATTTGGATGATAGGTAAAGAGTTAGGACTTCAAAATTAGGGTTTAGAGAAGGCTAGATAGACTTTTTGACCTACTTTTTCTAGGGTTTATTTTGACTTGCGAGATTGGATTGTGGAGGCTCCTATTTATAGATTTTTTTTGGAAGAATTGATGTTTAATTAGGTTTCTTTTAAATAATGTGAATTAGGATTTTTACTTAAGTCTTCTTTGATTGACTAGGTTTCTTTAGATTAGGGTTTTAATTAGGGTTTTGACTTAAGTCTTATTTGATTGACTAAGTTTCTTTAAATTAGTTTTTTTAATCTTGCGTACAATGAAAGAATATATTTTTAAGTTTTGTGAAGAACCCCCTAATTATATCTTTAATTATTTGGACCCCTAGATGGAAGGGTCTTTTGATAAATATAAAAGGGACTCCACTTAAATAAATGGACAACCATCAACAATTTTGCCTGAGGGCTTGATTGATTAAGTTTCTTGGTTCAGATTTTTAAATTAATTTTATTAAGGTTTCACTTTATGTTAATTAATATTTTAATTATTAATTTTAGAAATTTTAAATTATTAAAATTAGAAAATTATCGTTTTACCCCCGAAGAGGACTTTTGCGTTTAGAAGTCGTTTTTCAATGTTTTGGGATGTTTTGAAATCGGTTTTTTGTAAGGAATTCAATGGGAGTATCGGTTTGTGTCATTTATAAATTTTTGGTGTGAAATGATGGTGGACCCTATGAGGGACATTTTTGTAATTTTGTCAGATTTTGTGAAAATTGGCGAAAAGGTTTATTTGATTTTAGTTTGTTGTTTTATGTGTTCGAAAGAGTTTTCCTAAGCGTAGGCTCTAGGGATGTTTTTTATGTCAAGGGTATTTTGGTAGTTTGGTCATTTTAGTGAATTTTATCATAAAGCTTCTTTTTGTTTGCAAAATAATGATTTCTATGTTTTTGGGGTTATATTTTTCTAGCGTAGCATAGTTTTTACAGTTTTGTTAGTTTGAGATACCTCATCCGAATTTCTAAAACATATCTAGTAACAAATAAAGTATTGGAATAATCATCTATCATTAGGACTCGTCGCGATCAAGTTGACGAGTTGATTAATCAGTGAGTGCAAAAATGGGATGTCTATAGGTAATAGTAGAAAGAGGGAACTCCAAGAAGTCAATGTCCATGACACAGGAAGAACCTCAGAAGTACGAGCTGGGCCTGACACGCTGGATGGAAGAGTCAGATTACTGGGATTCCTTCATCGTGGAATTGACGAAAGAGGATCACAACCCTCCATGGTACGACCAGCCTGACCAGGTGAAGCCTGTTATGCAGGTGGCCGCGGAATGACACCTACTAGGTCGTCCACAATCGCCTTTTCCGCAACCCTAGTTCGGAGTTCCACTAGCTTTGGCCTTCGACCTTCTACCTTCGGCCTACGGATGCTCTACGCAGTATCTTCCTAGCCTCTGCAGTCGCCAAAATAGAAGATTCTGTCGAAGCAATAAAAAGAACCATCAGAAAAAGTGGGCAGTGAGTGGGTAAGATTTAGAACAAAATGTAAGTTAGTAGTCCCAAGACAACATTACCCTAGAAGTCATGGGGAACTCTGAATCCCTCACAGGGGGTGCCAGGGGCAAATTCCCACGGTTATCGACCTAATTGCATCCTATGCTTTATTACGCAATGCTCAAAAACACTCTAAACCTGAAAATTCCTCAACACAAGCACATACAACCGAGAATTCAATTCTCGATTCCAACCAATCAAGAATCCCATTCTCTATTATAAACAATCGAGATTTTCTCGATTTCAAATTTAAACTTAAATATTTCATTTTTCTAATAGATGATTACGTAATGAAAATATATTTTCAAAAAGGATGTCTTAACAATTTTTAAAATGAATACTCTATGAAAATTACTATAAAAATCAATTTGTTAGACCCTTTATGAAAATATATTTTCATTGCATGATTATACACTCTTCCAAATTCATTTATTTTTATTTCACGATATTTAAATATCAGAGAAAATATATAAAATGAATTATTCTACAATTCGATGCTTGAATTTTGAATATAAATCATAATAAATTTGAAACTAACTATAAAAATTAAAATAAAATAGATTTCATTGAAAATTATTCTACGAATTTAAAATTATAAGTTTCTTACCTTCACAACTAGATTTTTCACGTCCCTACGACATTAAAATAAATTTTTTAACTAGTTCTCTCGATGATTCGACCAAATAATTTGGTGACTAGGTAGATTTTGAAGTCGTGGATATATTCTTCTTTAGTGTCGGATCTTAGTTCTCATCTTAAACGCATTTAAATTTTGATTGAACGCAACGTGCACGAACCCACTTTCGAATTCGCTCGATCTCTGTTTCGGTTTCAATGTTACAAGTATAATGAACATTTATTTATTCTTTATTTTATAATAATATAAAATTATATATTATAATATATATATATTAATAAGAAATTCAAAAACTTCTTGATAAAAAATTAATAAGAAAATCAAAATCACCATGGAGTTGTGTCGCTTTCTTGATGCTACATACCAATAATTCTCTGTAATTTTCTGTTTGTTATTGTCTATTGTATTTTGTTTTACTGTTTTATTTTCAGTTTCATTAAAATCAAAAAGAGATTTTAAAATTTTAGATCTAGGTTCGAGGCTTCCTAGTCGGATAGTAAATCTCACAGTTTGTGTTTCGTAAAACGGGTAGTAAATCCTTGACCAACTACTAGAAATAAAACATTTTAAAATCTTTATTTGATTTAAATGGAAATGATTTTAAAACCTTTTAAATAAAAAATACAATCAGGCAATACTTCTTCTCAAACAGAACCAATAAGATCAATCTCTATTAAACAATATGTTGAAATATCATATGAGAACATAGAACAATCTATAAAAAATTGGACAATTCCAAAAGTACCTACAAAAGAAATTTATAAGACAAATTAAAATTAAAAAAATGACTATATTATAAATACAATAGAGTAATCCACGCCCATTTCTACAAAATTAGAAAATATATCTTTACTTCCTCACGATCTACTAGAAAAACTTCAAAATAAAATGTATAATTATATTCATTTTGGCTTAATTCATGTAGCAATCGTTCCTTTAATCAGAATAGGCCTAAACACATCCACTCTGGCTCATGTCTGAGACAAAAGACATCTCAAATTTTCTGATTATTTAATAGGCATGATACAAGCACCATTAAATGATGGTCTTATTTTTTTTAACTGTTTCCCAAACTTTTCTGTCTCTTTGACAGATCAAACTATATCAAAATCTTTAACATTAGGAGTACAAAAAAAAATGATTTAATATGCCAAACTCAGAAAATATTACAATAATTTATAGAATTTATTACAAATATATGATCTCTTTAATACCAAATGTTGCTTTTCAAAGTCAAACCAAAGGTTTAACAACTCTATTTCTAACAAATTTTAGGAATACAGTTATAACACCAAAACAAATTCAATGGGATACCATTGATTTAAACAGTTTTTAGAAAATAGAAGAATCCCAAGAACTAGTACCAAAAGAAGAAGATCAAATAGAAAGTATAATAGAACATTATGACGGCACTTTTGAAATTAACTTCGACACCGTTAGTCAAAAGAATTACATGATCTCTAGACCTTCTACAAGTTCATCAAGAAAGTCATTTGATCAAATGACAAACAAACTTATAATACTGTGTCAACTGATATATCTTATCGAATTTATACAAAACAAAAAGAATCCAAAATAGAATGCAATCCTATTGAATCTGACTTTGGTAGTCCACCTAGAGAAGTCAATACAATAAGTTTAGAAAATAATTTCATTATAAATAAATAATTGTTAAAAGAAGAAATTATAAAAAATCCTGTAAGTAAATAGTTTTTTAAAAATTTCTCTAATACAGAATGAAAAATCATTAAAGAAAAATGGTTTGAAGAGATGAATAAAAAACAAGCCCATATTCTTTTATTTATATGGTTAAAAACACAGACAAATTCAAATAAAAAACTTTCAATAAACATGTTAAAATAAAAAATACAAATATGGGAAACTATAAAAAAATGAGAAAATTGAATCAACATTTCCCCCTTTTAGAGCAATAAAAATCATGGGATCTGTTGCAACTCCCTTTAAATCAGAAATACAATTTCAAAAAGAAATTCCATGTACACAAAAAGATCTTTCTCATATAATTGAACAAAATAATTATTCGAACACCTATCTTCAACAATTAGGACCGCAGATAGGATCAACATCTTATGCGTAAAAAATACTTGAACAAAGACCAATGGCAATAGGATCATCATCTTCAATGACTACGAGAGTTAAAAATCTTTTTCATTTTTAGCATGGATTATCTCTTATGGAAACATCATCTTCTTTTTTAGAAGAAATAACAAAAAGACTACAAGGAAATTTAAAAATAAATGTTTTAACAGAAAATCCAAATACAGAAAATATAGAAGAAACAGAAAAGGAAAACGAGCTTTCTGACATATCTTCAAATAGTTCAATAAAAAGCATAGAATCCCAATTCTTAGATCAACAAAATCTTCAAATAAATAAAATCAACAGATCCAGATATCCAAGAACAAATTACTCTAGACCAAATTATTATAATAAAACAAAAATTTACTATAGAAGACCAATCCCAGTAGACATCCAATTTGAAAAAAGAATAAATCCAACTAAACATATAATGAAAACGAAATATATGAATGGAACATTGACAGACAAATAGACTATGAAATTATGAATACTTTATCTCAAATGATAGTATTTGGTAATGTTTGCACTTGATACAATCTATCAGTAGAACATACGACCAAAGTTGTAGTTGGTAGATTCATCGATCAATTATACGGTTGGTTGAATAATATGTTAAGCAAAAAAGACAGGAATGATATATTAAAACATGTTAAGTTAAATGAAAATGGCAAACCGGAATTAGATAAAGATATAAAAGAACAACCACATAGTTTTATAACTCTAACCTCTAAAATTTTCCTCTATTTTAATGGAAAGCTAGATGAATTAGGACAAAACGATAGAGAAATATTAATAAATTTGAAATGTCCAACATTAACTGATTTTAGGTGGTATAAAGATGTATATCTATCCAAATTATATTTCTTAAATATAATGAGTGTCTCGAAACACTCAATTATAGGCACATTTTTTGGATATTTATCTTGATTTTTGTCCATATTTCTCTGTATTAAGGTAATAATCATGATAAGCCTCAAAACACCTTGTTGCATGTTAATTAGACTTAATTATATATAAATAAATTCATTTACTAGATAAATTTAATTACGTGTGTTTCTTGTGCAGAAAATCAACATTTTGGAATCAAAACTTCAAAGCAAAAACATTTGGGCCCACTTTGGAATACCTTAATCCTTTGGAATGCCTTAATCCTTAACTCATATTCTCCTCTTTTGTCTTTTTATGCAAAGATAAGTGGAGACTACTTTTAGACTCTTCTACACACATTTTTCTCTATAAATAGAGTCTCAATCTCTAGAGAAAGGGACCCTTTTTGATTCTCTTATCCAAGACTCCTTTAATCTAAGGCTCTTAGCCTATTCTCTTATTTTTTGTATTCTTATCTTCTAGTTATTTTCTTTTGGCTAAATAGTCTTGTAAGAAGTAGAAGAAGAAGAAGTTGTAAGTTTCTCCATGAAATGAAGAAAAGTTTTTTCATCTCCTATCTTCCCTCTCTTGCAATGACATTAGGCTAAGCTCCCCTCCATTGGAAAGTGGAAAAAGCCTAAAGTAAGTTTTTTTGTTATTTCTAATTTCATGCCTTTCTTTTATTTAAAATGCTTATGAGTTCTATTTAAGATTTCTTGCACCTTTTATCTTAATATAGATACTTTATGCTTAGATTAGATCAAGATAAAGTTTTCTTAAACTAGATAATTGGTAGTAGGAAGTTTTCAAAAAATTCTACTTTGTTTATGTTCCCTCATTTGATTTCATTTGCAAAACTTTTCGATCTAAAGAGCTAACCCCAAGCCCTTACGATTGAGTTATAAAAATGTTAGAGACTAGGAATTACTTATCAACAAGTTCTAGGTAGATCCACCTTTAATGGTACTTTAATTTCATAAGTTTACTTACTTTTAACGTCATTTACTGTAGTTCATTTTCTAGCAATTTTCATCTTCTTATAAGTTCAAAAATACAAAGAAAAATAATTTTATTTTCTTTTAGTTAATTTGAATTTTATCCTCTTAGCTTAACTTTATTCCTCTTTTCTCTTGGATTCGATCCCCTACTTGCCCTACAAGTAAGCTAAAAGTAAGATTAATGTTAACTCCGATGAGATGAACAATGATAGTCTCATCAGAATTTTGGGACCGTTGTTGGGAAAAGATAAAGGTAGTAGTAGTAAGTTTTGATTTAAAATTCATTTCTTTTATTTTTATTTTATTTTTATTTTCTCTTTTGGTTTTTTTCTATAAGTTCAAGTGTTTATGAGGTTTTAAGAGAGAAGAAAGAAGAAAAAACATTGATAAAAAATCATTCCCAATTATTTTTTCATCCTAAACAGTAGAATTTAAATTGACTGTAACTTTCTGCTCCGATCTCCGATTAACTATATAGCATATCGATTTGGGAAAGAACAAAATTTTCTATAAAATATGACAAAGTCAGCAAGATTTTGATAAGTCAGATTCTATTTTTGAGTCCGTTTACTATCATTTATGCTAATATTTCTGTTTTGCTCCTTGTAGGTGAACATTTTTTTTTCTTTTCTTTCAATTTTCTTTAATCTTTAGTTATGTTTATTTTTCTGTTTTAAAAACTCTTGTAAATGATTTCTTGTAATCTTTTTTAATTATCCAAGAAGGCTTGGATTGTAATAGACTAAGGAAGGACGACAGGTGGACTATACCGTCACGACTCCTTAGGTTCGCACACCAAATTTGGAGTTGGTGGCCTAAGTCGACTCAAACCGTCTTCACCCCATCTAGCACGGGAGGTAATCTCAAAACATCCACGCCTCTCTATGTTAGTGGGTTAGTCCTTGTCTTTGTCTGTTATTTTTCCAATTTGCACACACATGGAATAGTTAATTAAGCAGTAAAGAGCACCCCTCTCCTAGGGATGGCATGATAAGATAAGGATTGGAAGTCATTACCAATTCCTTGCTCTAATTAGGATAATCAAATCACTAGTCATCGAATTAAATTAAATAAAATCAATTAGACTTGACTATAGGGCCCACGAGCTCAATAGGAGAAATTTCTCTTCAAGTTGTGTCAATTATGCTTCTTGGTCATCTTTTGTATGTACTAAGTTCTTGTCCTTTGAGGGGATAGACTGAGTCTATTCAAGAAATGAAGGTGATTTAAGGGTGCCCTTGCTTATGCATTGTGCACCACCTCCGATCTGGAGAGATCCGAATGATTCAAAATTGACTTCATAGAACTGAGTTTGAAGGTTAGTTGTGCTATTTCTACCCAGTTAGGAGTTGTCTAGCTTTAAGCAACTTATTTAGGTCTAATCTTTTCTTTTCATGATTGTTTGATCGACTGTGTGATTTGGATACTTGGTAGACATTCACAGAACAATGTATTAGAATCATTTGATCCTGAGATCGAACGTACCCTTAGTAGAATATGCAAGACACCATCAATAGTTATAATAGATGATCGAGAGCAAACTCTCAATGAACTCTTCGCTCCAGTTTTCGCATCTCCTCCTACATGCATTATGTTACCATTGAACAATATACTTTAGTTTGAAATTAGGGTTGCCACCATCAATATGCACCCTAAGTTCAACGGTTTAGAGCGTGAACAACTTTACACCCACCTTAATCGATTCTTGACTATATGTCAAACTTTTAGAAATCAGAATCTAGATGAGGAGAGTATCAAGCTTATTCTGTTACCGTTATCCCTGGAAGACCACGCAGCTGCGTGGTTGAACTCCCTAATACCCAACTCATAGCCACCTGGGATGTTCTATCCAAGAAATTTATGGTCAAATTCTACCCCGTGGCCAAAATGGAGAAAATGAAGGACTCCATTAAAAATTTTAGAGCCTGTCCTGATGATGAATTTTCCCAAACTTGGGAATGATTCAATAATTTATTGGTCAAGTGCCCACACCATGGCATTGACAAAACACAATTGGTGCAAAATTTTTATAGAGGATTAACAATGAATCAACGTACCTTAGTCGAGTTAATGCATAAGAGTCAATTCATGAATCAGACTCCCAACCAAGTGTAAGATTTTCTCATAGAATTAGTCGAGAGTGCTCAAAATTGGAGCACTAACTAGAAAGAGTTTGATAGAGACGATCTAGTTAGGAAGACATGCATGTATGAGATGAAGGCAGACCCTTATCTCAAAAATGTCATGTCTAGTATAGTGAGTGGGACGAACAATCTCACGAAGAAGTTAGATGCCTTTACCATTTCAGCATCCAAACCTTACCTAGACCCTCGTACAATTTTGCAAGTAACTGTCGAACCGAGTTCTTTGTGCGCATATGTGATGGCAACGATCATTTGATCGAGTGTTGTCCCACCTTGCCTCAAATCAAAGCTGAACAAACAAATGCGATTAATAGCTATAGTACTTTTAGGAAGCCAACTACGAACTCTTTAAGTCAAATGTATCACCCAGATAATATGTTTTATCCTAAATCTCATACAGACAGAACAAACCAATTCAATTTAGTGGTCTATCAAGTTACAATAGGAGTTTTCCTAGGCAATCTAGTTCTTCCACAAACCAAGCATGTAACACCCCGTATTTTTAACTCGTATCTCGAGGAGATCAGATAGTATTTATTCGAAGAATATTCTAAAAAGGAAACTTAGAGTAAAGTGCTCGGATGATGCTATGGTCGTTTTTGTTGAAAACCGACTTCGTCATTAGTTTTAAAACGATCGAAATATATATTTTAGCCTGTAAGCAAGTTTGAATTCAAATTTAGGTGAAAAAGTTAACAAATCCTCGAATTTTACGTTAAGTGGGACCTAAAATAGTAAAGTTTAATTAGAGAGAGAATCAGAAAAATTTGATGACACCGTTAGGTTCACAACGAAAAATTATTCAAAATGGTATACTCGTTCGTCATTTTTCGAGTCCGGATAGTCAAGTTACGGTCAAAACTAGAAATAATGAGGAAATTATAAGTATGCCCTCACCCTTATTATAA